>NC_054553.1:1975000-2275000 GCF_017654505.1 Polyodon spathula | reverse complement strand
GGTCAGCTTGTGTGCCTCTCTGCGTGAGGGTGGGTTACTACAGCAACATCAAAAACTGTCACAGTTGCTACTGCAGTAGTTTGCATCAACTCTGCAATAATATACCCAACACAGCACCTGTGTATCTGCAAACTGCCAACGACAGTCAGGAAAGCAAGCTCACTTATTACACAATCCAGCATGGACACAGGAATGAGATCAGCTTTCAAGGAGACACTTGTAATAGGCTTTTTTTTTTTCTTTTTGAATTGTGATGTGATGTTAAAATGATTAATGCTGTGCTGAAGACATTCTCAGTCTATAAAAAAAGGCCTCTTAATTCTCCAGGGTAACATGAACTCATACTTTTTTTTTTTTTGGAGCAGTAATCTGAGTTACAGAAGAGTCGATTACGGTAAACCACAAAAAAAGTGAAATTTGGTGAAACCAGATCTAAACATGGGGAAAGCACCATGAATATTTACCAAGGTAGACATCTGTAAGGGTTGGGTGTGGAATAAACGTAAAGATGTTATAGCTGACAGAAGAACAATTCCATAACTCTTAGATGCCATTAGGGTTGCCAGCCTGTCCCTGTTTTGCCTGGATTGTCCCGGTTTGATCCTGGAATTTCAATATGCCTTCCCGGGACAATAAAAGAGCCTGGTTTTTAATCTGATGGATATTATCGTTTGGATGAATATATGATTTCAAAAGAGGGTTAACAAGCCCCCTTCTGTTTGGATGTCCTGGTTTTTTGTACCTCAGTGGTGGCAGCCCTGAGATGGAATGCATTTCCATTTGCTACAGAAGTCTCCATTCCACTTTTTTGACAGAAACACACATTGCAAAGATGCATTATAACTTGAAATCATGATATCTGGTCCTGGGTTAAAGAAAGGTCTCAGTTTCCATGCCTTACAGAAAGTTACTGCTAGATTCTCCTCAGCAGTGTCTTCAGGAGCAAAGCAGGGTGAACAGGGAAAGCAGCTGGATCGACAGGAAAGGAGGAGCAGAAGGACTGGGGACAATAGGCTTAGTCAATATCTGAGCGTAGAGCCGGCAGTCATGACTCGAACCTGGTTTTGCACTACATATCTTCACAATCAATACAGGGAATGAAAGTGCACAGCAGGTACTGTAAGACTGATGAAATTATTTTGTTAGCTTCAAACACTAAAGCTGAATCTAATTGAACCATGCCTGCTGGTAAGGGAAGAATAGCGTTCATACACTTGTTATATAAGTTTTACTTTTAAGGCTTAATGTTGACTTTGGAATGTGATCAAAGTGAAATTTTCAAATAGACCCTTAGGAGATTGTGACTTAAGACCATTGAAGTGGTTCAGAAACACAGGACTAAAGACAGCAACTTTTTAATGATTAATCTAGATGGGAGGGTTAAAGGCATAACATTACACAGGTCAGCTGGCACTAATGCTTTGCCTGGTAAATACTGTACAAGCACTGACTGTACACAATAGATATGGTACCAGAGGTCTGATGTATACTGTATGGATAGTGTGAGCACCTGAATTTAGGAGCTGTCTGCTTTCAATGCAATGAATTAATATTGAGAGAAATATAATGGCTTTGTAAATAGAGAAAGATTGTATTTATAAAGCAGTTGCTTTTTGATCGGCAGAGAGGAATCTGTTGAAAGTAAAGAAGCTGTTTGTTTTACAGCAGGGAAGTACTGCTATACAACACTGGAGAGAGTTTGGGGTAGTTATTTTAAGAGGTCTGCAGAGAAGTTCTGCTGGTCTGGTAAATCCACAAAAACTAAAATACTGCCTGAGAATTTATTAGACCCTCACTTGCTGCCAAATACATACATTGATCCATGCTTCTTATATATCTCTTTGACCTTTGTGGTTTTATTAAATTCTATATAAAACCAAAGGCAGGCCAATTAGGAATAAAACTGTCATTATGTCTCATTTTCTATAAATGCTCCCTTCTATCTTTCATAGCAGCACTACAATTAGCTGGAGTGAAAAAACAGACCTTTCCTGCCCTCCAGTATCAAGAGAGACGGATCGTTCATTTATTCTCAAAGGTTTTTGTCATTTACTAGTTTCTTTTTCGGAATTTTCTTTCTTTTTCTTTCTTTCTGTTTTTCTGATAATTTCACAGCACACTGTTTAGCCTGCATTACCCATAACCTCTGTTCCAATGAAGTGGTAGATTCTGTTCATTGTGAAACACGTCCAGTAGTTCAGCAGTTTCCTTCGCTTTTCCCTGTGTCTTTACTGTGCTGTACCCTGCTTTTCCATGTTTCATTTTGTGTACAATTCAAGGTAACCAAGATAAGAATCTATACCAAATTGTAGTGCTACGAGACGGGAAGTCTCACTCTACCTGGTAACCCTTATCAGAGCTGGGCTATAATTTAGCAGTTTTCCCTTGGTTATACTGAGCCTTTACTATCATTTACAATGGCGTGCTTTGCTACACTTTTACCATGTTATCCTCACCACTGCCTCTATAGATTCAGGACCGCAGCGTATGGGAGATGTTTATTGTTTTATTAACAAGTCTCTGATTTTGTATAATTTTTTAGCACTTCAAACTATGACTCACATTTCTACTTATTAATTGCGCTGATTTTTAGCACAAGTTTGGTAAATCTAATATTCTTTAACACATTTTTTTCTTTTTAGTATAGAAACGCTTAACAGCAAGGCTTTTATGACAGAAGAATAAAAGGAACCATTAATGAGCTTTCCACAGTATTAAATATCCCAGAAGTCCCAAAGGGAATAAATAATGTTTTCAGCGCACGTTGTTGTCAGAAGCCTGATATTAATTAGCAAGGGTTATTATTTTAGGGAAATAACCTGCATCAGAAACATAACAGAAGCTTAATATTTAAGCTTGGTTTAATAAAGAGTCAGAGGCTGATAAAATCAATTCCAAATCTCACTGTTCATCACTGTATTTTTAGCACACACTGTGGAGGAGTTCCCTGATGCCTGAGCGTCTTTCACATCCCTCAAGGTTTGAGGTCCTGATTCACAGCCTTGCAGATGGTGCTCTGCTGGTAGTGGCTGTTACTCAAACAGACCTGTTATTTTAATTGACATTGATGTGTTTTCCTGTTTAGTGATGCATCAGTGCCGCTTGTCCTGTTTACCTGTACTGTCCACGGCTCAGTAGCTTAAACACTAAAATCCTTGTGAATCTGGAAAAAAATGTCCCATTGTTCAGAAATGAAGGACTTCTCAAACCAAAAGCACTCCCTTTCCTTCCACCAACGCGAGCCGGCCATACAGCACATAACGCTGTGCTGTGAATATGAAAGCAAGCCCACAGCAGCTTGTAAACTACATACACCGTATATCTGTATCTTGCTGTGCTTCGTAAGGCAAGTTTACATCAGTTTAACTGCATTTTGTTTACCTGCACTTTTACAAAGAAGCTAGAAACAGTAGTAAAAATGTTTTTCTTTCTTTCAATTGCAAAGCAGCAAAAAAGCTTTGGCACAGCATGATGAAGTCATGAGCCAAAACACATGTTAGCTGGACTTTCATTTATATTCTTTCATAGACATACAGTATACCAACATACGTGCATTACTGAAGCAACTGGTGAGCCAAGACACAGAACTAGAACAAAAGAGAATCCCATATAGACCAAAGCTGTCACTCCGAAGCCCTGAACTTTAGTTTCACTGCCAGGTCTTTCTTTATCACATAGCTTCCTTTATATAATCATATGATTTGCTTACAAACCAGCAGACTTTGAGGCGAAAACAATAGCGCTACACAGGTGCTTTATTTAGTGATGAAGTGAAGTTAGATGCTCCGTATGTTGTTCATTAAAAAATCCCATGGCAACACTAATGAGGATCATCAGCAAAACACAAACCGTCTGAGTCACAGACTCATAGCTAGCACCGCATTGCTAGCGCACGCATGACAGTTCATCAGAACTCATGTTCATCTTTGACTTTGTGGGTCTTCGATTATCCTGACAGAGGCACACTGCCTGGACCATCTCCTGCACCAGTCTATACTCTTTCTATAGTCTCTCCACTCATCCACACGGCCTCATTCCAATGGTTTCTCCAGTCAGCAGCAGGCTGGCCCAGATGCTGAGCAGCTCCACAGATGGTCCCTCTGTACCTGTGCTGCTCATGGGCCAGCAGGGAAAAGGGTCGGCAGCGCAATGGGTAACATTGTGAGCATTCTGGAAGAGCTGCCTTTAGACTCTCATTAATAATGACTGCCTGAGACATGTGTCTCCTAAAACGAAGCAAGTTCAGGGAGGCTTTCCTCGCTTTAAAGTGCTAGAACAAACTCGTTATTTTCTTAGCTCCCAGCAAAATGTTTTTTTTGTCCAAACTAGCCATGTTGGCACCAGTACAGTAAACCCAATTTGCTTTGAAATGACCTGTGCGCTCTCTGCCTGAATCCGCTCCCTCCTGCAGTTAAAGTTTCTTTATTCCCCCCCTGCTGCCCGTCTGTGATTTTCTATCACAATTACAGACCTAGCACTTGAACCCTGAGATTACCTGCCAGACCTGGCTGAATATAATGGGCTGGTGCTTTTCCAGGATTTTTGTAGAAAGCACTTATATGATCTCCAGCCAAGACTCTCTGAAGCTCATTAATACGGTCAGATCAGCCAACGAGGGAGCTAGCGAGCGACCAAGCGCAATAGAAACCTGCGTCTGACCGCTGCCAGACTGCCTGTTCCTCTCTAAAACGTATCGTCATCACTGCCTATTATCTTTAGGACCATCTGAGACCCTTCATACAATGACAGGACTCCAATCCCACATGACTGACCTCCACATGATAAGAGGATTTGTGTTGACATTCCCAATACAGGCAACAGTCTCTGATAGCTGAAAGACTGAGGCTGTGTTCAAGGCACATGTCAATAACACTTAGCAGTGGTTGCAAAATCTATACAGATCCTAACAGATTGAAGTCAACTGCCTGAAAAAAAATCACACCATTCTCTTCAACTGCGTCACGTCAGTGACATCATGCTGGTCAACTGCATAAGCAAACCCATATCTGAGCCTACACTGTGTCATACACTGATACATAAATCATACATAATTCTTTTATGTGCCCTTTACCTTGTTGAGCCCATGGCTCTAACACGGTGCCCTATTATTTAAACCTCTGACAACACCACCTCGATGCACCACAAGCAATGAGGCCCAAGCCCTGGCATTCTGTTACTCTGTAAGTGTCAGTATTGTTCAGGTTCCCCTGGTTTTCTGAGAGCAGCATTTGCATTAGTGCATATTAAAATCTGCCTCAGCGTGCTTTAAATTACGGTGTCCTACAACAGATATATTGTGGAAAGCTTGTAAATATGTCTGATAGAGGGCATCAAAAGTGCATTTTCTGTAAACAGTGTCACTAAAGCTCTGTTTTAATTCACAGTGGTCCCCTTCCAATCGATTTCTCTTGGTTACCAGCTAATTGCAAATGGGATTTTGGACATTTTCATCACTGGTGTTATCAGTTAGGCGACACTAAGAAGAAAAAAAGTCTCCTAGTAACACTGTCTGTCCATATTTGATAACTGCAGAATAATAAAGGGCCTTTTCACACATGGTTAGTTTCTAAACCATCCGAACTGAGTTCATGTGCACCTCAGTGCAAAAGAACTAGGTTCACTTCAAAAGGACTCGTTTCTTTTTGCTGGTTCACTTCAGTGTTTTTTCTGAACTGAGTGTGCTTCACATTGCACTGCAACAAACAAACCAAACTCAGTCTTGCCCAAACGATCTGAGATCACCTCTTGAGAAGGACTCGGTTTGGTTTGATTAAAACAAACTCTGAAAGGGACTGATTGGAGCATTCACATATGTTTCCAAAATGAAGCGAACCACACTCAGTTAGAAAAAAAAAACAGCCCAAGTGAACCAAGCGTGAATGCACCCAAACATGTGATATAATATTTGTAGCAGCACTAATTGCTGAATAACAGCAGTCATCAGTTCAGGGGTGTTAAAGCAGAGGCAATCAGTACAATGTGGATATCGTATTAGAAATTTGAGAGGTAGAAAATATCCAACATGCTTGAAAAAACAAGGAGGAATGTGATGATGCTGGTATACAGTGTCTAAATTTTGAATTGCCTTTTCTGTTAGTACTTGCAGAGCAGTTTCAAAAATGTTTATGGTTTTTTTAATGCTTTTACCAGCAGGTATCTAAATGTACTGTTTGGATAGCCTTCCATCAGGGAAATGCATTTTACAATGTAACTGTTTAAGCTTTGTTGTGCCTGTAAAGATTTCAGCAGTAACATTGTCCTGCACTCCAATGTAATCAAAGCTAACAAGGCTGAAGTGAAATACAGGGAGATGACATGCAGTACGCTTTATTTGTCTGTGTTCGCAATGCACAGCACGGTAATGAAGTTCATTATCTTCAACAAAATGATGGTAATTAATTAACTTCCAGGTCATTTCTGCTCTTGCATTCAGTCAGCCAGAAGGAGCAGGCAATGCAGCTGAGTGTTTATCGATTGTGAAAATAATGAAATAATGAAATTTCACACAAACATGAATCATCTCATCTCAGTTGGCGGATGGCACATTCAAACAAATAACAGTCTGTCGGTAATCAGATTTTATTAGCACAAAACCCATCAAGGCTTTGTAGTACACCTCAATGACCAGGCGGCATTGCAGATTTGAAAATAGCATGCTAGTATTTGCAACCTCTCTTTACACGTGTGATCATTTGTAGTCTCAAATGTGTGCAAAACAAATCAAAGCTCCTTCTGACATCCAGCAAGTTTTCAAACAAGGTCTAGGTGTTTTGAACTACATATTCTGCAATTTCATAATGAAGAAATAATACACACAAATAAAGAAGCAAGAAACAACAGACCCCTGAGGCAGATTTCTTTGTAGTTTGTGCAACTCCTTGAAAAAAAAAAACCCTAGGGCAATCGTCACAGTTTCTTATAAACCTCAGAGGTTTATAAAGAACTGAAACCATTGATGTCATTGGTGTTTGTCAGGTGAGGAAGCTGTGAAGAAAGTGAATTGGTAACACACACACACACACACACACACACACACACACACACACACACACACACACACACACACACACACACACACACACACACACACACACACACACACACACACACACACACACACACACACACACACACACACACACACACACACACACACACACACACACACACACACACACACACACACACACACACACACACACACACACACACACACACACACACACACACACACACACACACACACACACACACACACACACACACACACACACACACACACACACACACACACACACACACACACACACACACACACACACACACACACACACACACACACACACACACACACACACACACACACACACACACACACACACACACACACTTACAGGTTTGCCCTTTGGCAACAGAAGAAACTTTGTTTCACTTTTGTTTGAATAGCCTGCCCTGGTGTGTCTACTCATATGTCTTTCTTAAGCAATGAAATTAAAGACAGTACCATACAGTGCCATTAAGAGGAGGTCTAGCTAGAGCAGAGGTCAGTATCAAAGAGTTCAATCCTTTACCCCATGGACCAGTTACAATATTATTCATTTGGTGTGTATTATTGCATTGTTAGCTGGGCAGGCTCTCAGGTGCTGACAGAAAGAAAGCAATTATATAAGGGCTCTGTACACCCAGTCTCAACAATCATGCAATTAACAGAGTCCCACCCGGGCCACTTGAGTAATTAACAACTCTTACATCTTTTTAAAATGAGGAGATTGACCCTTTACATGCTCTCATGAAGGATCCAACCTTTGTCAACAAAATGCTTCGTATTAGGGCTCTCTGTTTTTTTTTGTTGTTGTTGTTTTTGGTCACGTGATGTCCCTTTAATGTTATACTGAGCCATTTCTTAATTAACATTGATTGTGAGACAAGATCCCTTTTTTTTTCTCCCGTAACTTGAATGAGACGGTGATTTTACATTATCACATTACATTATCAATGACACATAATCATAGTCTCAGTCACATTAAGGGAGAGAAAACTAAAGTGCCCTTGTTTCACATTCAACACTTTTACCAAAGGTTAATTGAATGGAACTGGCAAAAAAAAAAAAAAAAAAAAGGACATCACGTGATCAAAAATACAACGTAGAGCCCTAGCCTTGTTCTACCTTGGATCCTTCACAGACACTGAAAAGCAATGCCCATTTAAAACTAGAATTATGGGTTAACCCCAGACTGGTATATTAGGGTTCCCCAATGTGTTTGAGAACCACAAGGAGCTCTTGTCAGAAGAATGAACTGCACAATCATCTGTAGATTTTAATTGCATCAAGCAATCATTTAATGGAAATTATATCTAGTAACTTCTTACAACAATAGCTTTGTAATAGCTTTGTAAACTGCTATTGCAAAAAGAGTCACATATAAATATATTATTGTGATTATGAATATATTTATTATTATTGCAGTGAGTCCACCTAAGCACCTATATATTATTATTATTATTATTATTATTATTATTATTATTATTATTATTAATATTAATAATAATAATAATAATAATAATAATAATAATAATAATAATAATAATAATAATAATAATAATAGTTTAGTTTAACATGAATCCTGTTGTTTAAAATAGGAACTTGTATTGTCAAGTAAAAGAAATGGGGGAATTAACCACACAGCAAGTGTAACAGGAAGAACGGCGCATATATTATTATGTGTAAACCAATAAAGTGTAATTAGCCTGGAGTGGGATTTAGTGTCTCTCATTGAGCCATGGCAACAATGAAAATGAAGAAAAATTGAGCCAGTTTGTGACTCACTGCTTATTAGCACTTAGATATCACAAGCTATTCATCATGTGTAAGTTTAATGCTTTGTAAGTGCTTGCAAAGCTCTGTAAAAATGGCCTGCGTGCTCCTATAATTCAAATTCAAATTCTTAAGAGAGCAGAATAGTAATAATAGAACACATCAGAACCCAGGTGTCCTTGAGATTCCAGAATCCGTGATCAATGTTCCATGGTTCTGAGAGTTATTGAACAGTGTTGAGAAGCAGCCATGGACTGCATCTTAAAGACAGCATCAGGAACGCAGTATGAAGAGGGGGGGATACAAGTAACAGTGACAAGGACAGTGTTCACCATGAAAACCATGAAAGAATGTAGGACCGTTTCAGATATGATTTTTTTGGTTACCATTGCATTTTAATCACAGTTTATTAACAAATTAAGTTGATATTTTCTAGTGTTTTGTAAGAATTTCTTTCATTTTAAAAGATTTACCAGCATATTTTAAAAGCTTTTTGCTCCAAATTGTCACTAACACACTTTATTTTTTAACAGGGTACTGCTCATGAACCTCTATATGAAATGCTGGGTTTGGTATATTTGCTGGATGCGTTTTTCCATTGTGATGAAAAATGACAGCTTAGAGTAAAGAGCTCTGACAGCCTAGAGCAGGTTATCATTGTATTAAACTGCTGCACGGAATCAATATGAAGACTTTTAGTGCAGGTCAGGAACCTCACTGCAAACCCCACGTGGGAGTTTCTGATCATTTAAGCTTTTAACCTTAAGGACTGGCAATGTTCTTCAACCTAGGGGTTCTCATTCAATTTAAGACCTTAGACCCTTTACACATCACTTTCTCTACACATCCCTTTCTCCATGGGAATATAACGATTTTATGGGGGAAACAGGCTCATGTGGAGAACTAATTAACTGGTCCACGGGCCGTCCTCTTTAACCCATGTGAAGAGGGGGGTGGAATAACACGTGGCTACATTAGAAATGTGGCATTTGAGAACTGGAAAGTGACATGATCTGTAGATGCTGAAGGTAGTTTAAGTACCGACGTCAGTTTGTGTTTAGAGGCTCCTGAAGCCATGATTGTTTACGGGTCATTTCTCACCGGACGAATCGGTGACCTGCTGTACAAGGACAAAACCTTTTGCACACACAAACGCACAAACACACTCACACACAAACGCACACAAACACGCTCTCACACGCACACAAACACGCACATACACGCACACACACGCACATACACAAAAACATGCTCACACATGCACATAAACACGTTCACACACACACACACACACAAATGTCAGCAAATACAAAACACACCAAATAATAGGGTAAGAAGTAAACTCTTTCAGAAGGAAATAATAATTGCCCTACGCTCTGCTTCCCCCAAAAAACACAGCCTTAAGGCTTAAACCTCTGACAGTTACATTGTTACCCTGAAACAAAACACCATGCTTTTACACTCTGACACTGTGGAAACATGGCTATTTTCAGCCCAAACCAGTGAGCTCTGCTATTAAACTGCCAATATTTTAACACCAGGGTTCAAAATGTTTCACATCACATACTGCCTCAGTTCAAGCTCAATGCAGGTTTTTGTTTTTTTTGCAATACTTAGAAGACATTGCTACAGTGAAACTCACTTCTGTTAATAGGAAGCTGTGAAATTAAACACAAATCATAGCCATTGAGTAAATTTCTGCTGGTAAAGCTCAGGTACTAAAATAAAAAGCTAATCACACTCAGCTCATACTTACTGAAACACCATCAGTTAACCGAGACAAGAACATAGATCTACATTTAATTTGGAAGACAAAATCAAAGCAGAATTCTACATTTTAGAATTAGCATTACCTTTCACTGTTACTCCAGTTACCCTAGCCATTTGATTCAATAATAACCCTGCACTTTCCCCTCTGCTGTAAAAGAGGTGCAGTAAAAGAGTATTCTTTAATCAACCAGCGCAGGGCTTTTTTAAATAGGACTCCATTCTGACAGAGAGGGCTTCTTAATAAACAGCAGGCTGGCCTTGCTTGCCCTGCAGTCACTTTCAATTTGCTTGGGAAAGGTGCAGGCTGGTGCGTCAATAAATTACAGTCTTGTCAGAGTTGCATTTCGACCAAGGCATACATGAGCTGCCCAATCCATCCCTCTGTGTTTGCATGTGTTTTTTAGATGGGTCACTGTATAAAACCTTCCTAACCAAGACCAAGGGGCGTAATCAATTCAAATGATACTGCTGTTCCTTTAATACAGCTCTTGCATTGGGTCCTAGCAGCCACTTAAGTTTGCCATTATGTACATAGTGAAATGAGGTCAAATGAACGGCATGCCAGTACAATGTGAGTTCAGGGTGTCACTAGTATTTCAGATGGCATCACCACACATTTTATGGCATCACATTCCTACATAGGCCACATACACTGGTATACAGTAGAATGCAGCAACCACACCAAGCAGCAACTAAAGAGAGAACCATTACATAAGCATTTTCTTTTCTCTTTGTGTACTTTAATTGGAGTGAGACAATGTCATATTTTTGACAGCCGTACTGTTGTCACAGTCGGAACAGTTTAAATTGCTCTTGTCACTGGGTGAATTGCATTCAGCCTGATCGTTCTCTTCAGCCTAGCAGATTGTCCTCGATTCTCCTGGTTTGCGAGCTGTCCGAATGAAATACAGCGCTATCACGCTGATCACAGCGGATGTGTTATGCGTTAAGCAGCTGCCAGAGCTATGACAAGGGCAATTAGACTGGGTTGAGTCAGGGAAATGAATCCAGTTGCTTGTCATTCGCATAATGTTCTCACACAAAGACATTTTATGTTGATTTGAAAAGAACTTCCACTTTCAACCATGAGTTTCCTTCATACAATTCCTTAAAACAGTCCCTAAAGTGAAAAGGTCCCATAGTTTTGATCAGTTTTGGATTCATGTGATGACAGCTCTTCAATGTTTGAAATTATCTTTAAAAAGAAAAAAAAAACAACAAGAGTTCTCACAAATACATGCTTTGTATCAGATGACAGTTCCTCTTAATTATTTACACATAAACAGGCAGCTTAGAAGAATTATACTACTGTACCTCCCCCTCAAACATCGACGGCTTTGCAAACTTTCCTCTGCCCTCGCTTGTCTGCTTTTAACCCAGCCTGGAGAGACCAGTTGGCACTGACTTATACTTGAGCTCCTACTTTCTGCCTACATTGCTGACCCATTTGAAAGTCTTCCAGTTGCTGGCTGCTCCCGGAATTCTAACGAAGGTGAAGCTGAAATCTGGGAGAGAGGTTTAAGAACACACAGCCCCCCTCCCCCCTCCAGGGAACGGGCTCCAGTCAACTGTTGTAGACGGCTGGCAGAGCTCCGGCACAGAAGAATAATGAGCTTCAGGATCAGCCCTGACACATTGGACGTGGGTGCTGCCAGCTTCATTGTGCCACAAAAAGCCTTTCTATCAATATTCTGAGATGTTGACGCTGCAGCTCACTGTTAGGAAACAACATTATATTTAGAGCCTCGTGATAATGGGTTTTATTGTTTTATATTTCTTGTTGAATAATGAGCGGAGCCGAATAACACTGGGACTGGAGGTATTCTGATAATGTGGGAAACAGTGCTGCTGCTCCTGCTGCTGTGTGTATCAAATCCATTTTTCTTTTCTTTAGTCAACTGGGGTTTTGAATAACAGCACCCGTGTTAGTGCGATCATTACCAGAAGATAAATGTTACCCCCGCCTGGAGAAAATAAACTCAAATTCACTACGGCGACGTGCTGGGCATTCACTTGTGAGATTACAGAGATCAGCAGCTGTTGTGAGGATGAAGGGTGTCGAGAAGCTGCAGAATCACTCAACCCATTCCCAACCCTGCATCTGGAGTGCCCCAGTGGTGACAATGCTCGGCTCAAATGCAGAGGATGGTCCTGTCAACAGAAGAAAAAAAAAAGGTCGTAGTTGTTGTCATTGACACAACGCCATAAAGTGTCCTTCTGGGCCAACACTGGGAGCTGAGCACAGACAACAAATTAAACAACCAACAAACATTGCAGGATGAAATAAGTGGGATTGCAGTATTATAATCCTCACAACCAAACAGATTCCAGATTCAGTGACTGGTAGATGCTGTGCAAAGATTAAAACCCTTTCACACACAAAACACAAAACCTATTTTAAGGGTACAAACACTGCAAATTGCATTGTCTTCCAAATTCCCAATCTTATCTTAAAGGATACCAGCAATACACCCTAAAGTGAAGGCTATTTTAGCACTTTCTGTGAAAAAAAACAGATGGATATTTTAGAAAGCCTCTAGGCTTTAGCTGCTCCAGGCCATAGCTACCCCTCAACACTGTGTTTTAACAACAACAGAGTACTTGTACCTTGATTGGCTGCTCCCTGATCCTTACCCAGATATGTTTATTATCATGTTTAAACTATGTTGCACTATATTATACTATATACTATACCATACACATGGAAGAAAAGTGCTATGAGCTTTCCGTTCAACTATTGCACCATAGCTACAGTTTCAACTGTGCCTAACACTGCACGGTGATATTGAACTGTAAAACAAAAAGCAATTACGTTCAACATTAACTGCAGTCTAACCAAACTCTGCCTGCACCTCCCCTGCAGTATCACTTCAGTTGTTTCGAATTTGGGTGCAGTTTTATTGAGCAGAAAGCCATCGATTCATGATTTGTTCGTGCAGCTCTTGCTTTCTCTCATTGATCCCCTAAAATATGTTCTAGTTATGACTGAAGTAAGTTAAAATAAACTTCCTTTAGAAGTTTGCTGATTTATCAGTTTCTTTTCCTCCAGAAAATGAACCATCACTGCAGTGGCGCATTGAAGAAAAATGTGCACAATAGCTCTCAAATGCAGCGTCATACAGTACAGTCATTGCCTGAGCTGTTAGGGGAATGTTACAATGAAATTGTATTGTGCAGCTGTGCGAATGTTGATTAAAGAATGTTGATTAAGTTCTGTGATTGTTGAGGCCCTGAAGGCACAGATAACCTTTTTTTCTACTAAAACATATTAAAAACTAATAAATAATTGACAGAAACCTCTGCTTTGCCTCCCAGAGAAACTCAATAGTATATCAAAAAAGAAAGCATAATCGTTTTAAAAAAAGCTAAAGAATGCAGACATTTCTGCCAGACAGAACTATTAAAATAAAATAATAATAATAATGCTTCCCTATGCAACGTCCTGTTCAGTTGCAACAGAATATAATATTATGTGTGGAAACTGTTAGTGTAAATTACAATTAACTGTCTGAAACATGTTTTTTATTTCTAAATGCCAAAGGATCTATCACATACACAGCACCAGTAAAGCTTACAGCAACTGCTTGGCCTTTGATGCACAGCTAGGAAAGATTTGAAATTGGTTCTGAAAGATTACTGCTACCTTTTTAAACGGAGAAGTCTCCTGGAAGATTCCAACACCCCCCCCCTTTTTAGATGCTGTATTTGCTCTAACACAGCGTGATTGACACACTGTCATTGAGGGAGCCAGGAAGCAAGTCTGGCTGGAGTCCGTGTGCAATGTATTTGAATGCACGCTGAAGATATACCATGCTGACAACGAGCATTTAAAATAACTGAGGTGCAGGCAGACAAATCAATATGTGTCAGTCTTTAAAGCCAAACGGATGACTCGAGTGGGTACTGAATGGAAATGAGATTCCTGTAATGTTTCACTACATTGCATTTTCTCACTGCTCTGCAATCGTCAGATTAAATTACATACCAGGCAAATGCGCACAGGAAAGCATATCGACTGTGTTTCTGGGATACTGTTGTATAGATCTCAGACATAACAGCTGTCGGTAAAATTGTAAAGTGGTCTTCCCATTGCCTGGGGTATTCAGAAGATGCAGTCTGGTGGGTCCATGATTGCTTGTGATGAAAAGTCTGAAGGCATCTTCCTCAATTTGATGGGCTTATCGCAGTCAAGCTATGGCATGGGCCAGCTGTAACTCTGTACAACAGGTCTGCTTCTTTATGTATCTGTTTATCCATGGGTAAATCCGGCTGCAAGGCAACACAGACAGCTGCAGTCATAAACAAACACATGCACAGGCGTGGAGACACAACGATGGGGAGCGTGACGGGCAGTGTGGTGTGATGCACTGCTGGGATGGATTCTGTCTGGCAACATTTGTTTTAATGATTGCACATGAAAATGTTAGCTTTTGACGCAGAATAAAAATAAAATGCTACAATACTCTACTGTATGTAGCACACCAGTGGGCAGTTAGGGTTAAGATGCTGGAGTGGGGTCTGCGTCCAGTCTCTACCCTGTTAGAGCTGCACTTAAAATCAGTGAAGACTATATTGAAAAGCATGTTTGGTCAACGCAAACATTTGCCCAAGTATGCGAGAGACTGAAGCCTCCCTGTGTTCACTGGGCTTTAGTGTAAAGCCAGAGCTGTTGTAGCTGTCTCAGCCGCTCTGGGTCAGAATGATGGTATATTGATGGAGCTCTAGTAGCACTCCAGCACTAGCTCTCCAGACTCAAGGGAAATAAACAGACACTGTTCCCACTGCAGTGCTATCCTTCAACCTAATGCCTCTCGGACAGAAGCATAAAGAATGCATCTTCACAAACTTTTTTTGTCGCCAGCCAGGACCAGGTTGAAAGGATGATTTATTGTAGTGTTTATATTTTTAGTAACATTTTGCAGGTAAAAGACAGTTTTTACACTGCTGTAATTGCTTTCCAGAACTCATTTACTAAAACAGGAGCAACATTAAAAAAAAAAATATCCAGGGCACAACTGTTCCCTGGTGTACTGGGTCACACTAGAAACATCAGTTTTTATCCCTGGCTCATATTTCAACGTAATTAAGCTGTCATTTCCCCATGTGTCTTAATTAAAAATAATTGGAGGATGGGTGGATCTGAGATTCAGCATTACGATGCTGTCAGCAGTTACCGGATCAGCTGATTGAGCCTCTTTGCAGAGAAATATGCTGGTTTAATCGCACATAATCCTATTCATTTTCTACCCAAACCAGTAGCATTACAAAGAGAAACTTTAAACCCATGATTGTGGCTAAGCGTGACACAATATGCTTTCCATACTGCTGATTCTGTCGAGTTTCGCATGGCTTCAGACAGAGATCTCCTCTGGTACATTTAGACAAGCTTCAGTGGGTCGTTCAGGGTTACTTCAGCGCTCTGCTGTGACATGTAATTACATTTAAAACATGCTTTTTTATATTAAATACAGTACCAGTTCATACCTTTTTCATATGTCTTTTAGATATTCCTTTACTTGAACTCAATTATACAAATATACTGTACTTATGTGCATTTATACATGAGTTACCCAAAGGTATTGTATCATTTTACTGCAATCACTTTTCCCTTGTTCCAACGTATTTAAAACATCACAGGAGCATACTATATGTATCTGTTGACTGTGACATTTATGAAACATTGTGGTATATTTTAATATGTACTGACTACATGCAGGCAGATGAACTGAAACATGTATTGTTATTAGATTGTGTATAACAAAAAAGTAATACAATATTAATTATGAAAAAACAAACAAAAGCTATACATAAATACATAAATAAAAAAATAACCAAGCTGAAAAGGATCCATCTTAATCAAGCAGTGCTGTTTACTATAATTGGAACAGCAAAATGTTTGGGTCTTACTGGGTTGTTTAAATGGTGTTATGCAATCCATTTTGAAACCTCCAGCTACTGCAATAAAAGCAAAAGCAGTTTATTTCTTTTTTTAAATATATAATCTCATATTGAAAATGTCAGCTCTACAGGACCCCTCTACTGCAACATGTTTAGTAGATGTTATATATAATTTCTTGGGTCCTCGTTCAAAAATGGGGTCCCTTATATGTTGTCTGTCCGTCTGTGTGTCTGACTGTCTGTCCGTCCGTCTGTCACCAAGTCAACACAATAGCTGTCTTTATTTTTTACCAATCCTCATCAAGCTTTTGTCATGCACTCCCAGCCTCCTATAGATGTTTCAGATTGCACTTGGCTCAAATCCCATACACTTTCAATTCTATAGCATTCAATTTTGAATGCTTTTAACTTGCATTCATGAATGCTTTTAACATTCATGGGATTATGATGATCCTCTGTATGTGACTGCGCTGGTGAATATTGTACTATACAGAACTACAAAATATATTATTATTATTATTGAGGTTATAATGACCACAGTTAATCAAGCATCGATTTATATACAGAGTTTTGGCATTTGTTTGAATTCACTTGGCTGTTTTTTTTTTGTTTGTTTTTTTTTTACCTTGGCTCTCCTGCACATTTTGATTATAGCTTTGCGTTTCAATAAACTTTGCGTTAACACACTTCATTGTGCAGGAGGTTGCTTGTAGCCATCTGTATAAATAAAGACTGTTTATGATGCATTCTGTCAGAGCTGCTACTAATGAGCTTCAGCTCGGAGTTTGTTCAGATTAGGTCTCGTCTGTTTGATGAAATGGGAAAGCAAGGAAAGTGATGTTAATAACCCGCCAGACAGCCGTTACCATGCAGCGACAAGCGATAGCTATCTATGAAGAGAGCCGTTCCCTTGTGAATTACAGAGGGACATTTAGCAGGCACTTCAACACACCTTCAAGGAGAGTGAGTGCAAGACTCTGAAGACATCTTCTCAGGCAAATAGGATTTTATTGACTGGTTGTTAACCTTTTCTATTGACTTGTAAAGAGTTCTTCTGCAATTCCTCTGAGTGACACCATGCACCCATGGGACATCATGTCAGCCTTAAAAATAAAAACAAATGGTGCAGATTGCATCACGAGGAACTGGCCATCACATGGAAAAGGATTGGAAATAGTCATGAACACTCTTAACTGTTTGTTGCAATCAATTGTGAAAGCAGCCGCTTTGTCAAGGTTTCTTGGAAAGCACTTTGTGAGTGTTTTGTAATGTATTGTTTTGATTTAATTTGAAGCGTGTAGGATAAAATTTTTTTTTTTTGCTAAGAACAAATAAAAGAAAACACAGGGTGACTGACGTGGGAATGATGTTCTAAATAAAAGGCAGACAATTTCAACGGAATGGAAAAATGTGCGGTCTTCTGGTGGTGCATTATTGATCAGCCCGCTCAGGAGTTAATTAAAAGTGGTAAATAAAGGCTTGTTCAACATGTATTATTATACCCTAGCACTGCCCAGTATTGATCACAGCTTGGTTTATAATTAAATTCTACAAAATCTCTAATGTTTAATCCCTTAGGGAATATATAGCCACCCTGAACTGTGTTATTGAGGAATAAGTTTAATGCAAAAAACTAACTGAAACTGATGGTGTTGGATTGTATTAATATGATAATTAGTTGTTTTCTCTGTAATAATGATTCCGTATCGATATATGTAGGTTTTGAAATTGATATGTAACACTTATACAGCTACAAATATGGTAAACAGTAATTTAACGTTCATCAAATGTTATTGTATATATGATATGTATAATATGATATTATGAAATAACAACAACTAAACAATAACAGATCAAACAAGGAAATAAGGGTCATGCTACTTTATTCCAACAATTAATATTAATGATATTATACTGTAGACAGACATATAAAATTGCAACAACTTTGAAACATATTAATTTACAGCTGCTAGCCTAATACAGAAACTCATTTTTATCATGTCTGGACGCATCCCTCTGCTGAATTAGAATATTGCTTTTGGTTGTCAGGAAACTCAGCTAACTATTTTTCACTTCTGCCTAGCATAAACTCTGTCTCAGCTTGCTGTGGTTCTGCTGGGTGAGGATGCTGTTTGGGTGTGGTTACCTTCGGGACTGACATTTCTGTTCTTTTGCCACAGTCTTTGCCCGTATATACACTCCTCAGAGCCCAAACCCTGCTAGTTTACACAGACTCCCTTCCTGCAAATGTAAACATATTGTTTAGCACACAGGGGCTGCACCCAAACTGGTTATACAAAGCAGAGGTTTTACAAACACATACCCATGCTTTATACAAAGGCATGTTATATAGAAAATTAAGCTGATTCCAATTCTTCAGACACACACACAGATTATACAAAGTACATGTTAGAAAATGTCAAGTTTTTGCAACAGTGGTAGACCAAAAGAAAATCCATCAGGTCATAATTAATATTATAACTATTGCCGTTATGTCAACACTTTCAATAATCTGGTTCTGTCCACCTAATAACTCAATAATAAAATTAATATTCACCCAGAGACGTTTAAACCTGTTTAATCCATCTCTCAGGTGTGGATGCTGTTTATTTGTATAGGTTATACCGCTGTGTCATTCTTCACCCAGAATGACTTAACAGGCTTTTGACGGAGTGTGCAATACTGACAAAATGGGTTCAGGCAGTGGAAACAGAATAGTTTTTTTGTTTTGTCAAAGCGGATTTATGATTTGGAGGAAATGCATTTTATCGACAGCTTGGTCAATGCTTTTACAGGTTTTATTTTGTTCACGGAAGGGTTTCAGCTTTTTTGACAGATTGAACATTCTGTTCTGCCACTCATTTACTAACCCTATTAAACTACCTATTGTTATTTTATTGGGATATGGAAATTGTATCATGTAATACATTTTAAAAAGCATACCAAAAAAACAGGATTAAAAAACATAATGTTCATTCGTGGCACCTACTGTACCTGTGCCCAAGATTTCCCAGATACAATATTTCATTTTGTCTTCTATTTATAAAAAACAAATATATATACACAGTACCTTTTATAGTGGACCACCATCACAAAGCTCTTTACAGAGGTAGGCTATGAACTATATGCAGAGTCACTTACAATAGGACACTGATTTAATATCTCATCCACAGGATGGAGCACAAGGAGGTTAAGTGACTTGCTCAGGGTCACACAGTGAGTCAGAGGTGGGATTTGAACCAGTGACCTTCTGGTTATAAGCCCTGAACTTTAATCAATGGATCATACCACCTTCTTAATTTGCTGTATAACTTAAAGTCAGGTCTGGGTAGGGCATCAACAGAACAATTCAACTCATTGGGTTTGTCATTCTTCGCAAGTTTACTAGCCACTGTTTCCTGTGCATAGAACTCTTTGGTATTGACTGGTTGTGATTCTAGAACGTTACCCTTGCAGTTCTATGGAAGGTCTAAGCTTCCATTGGATGTTATTGTATTAACCTTGCATGGATCCCCATAATTGTTGACTGAGACACTTGATAATCTTGTTGAATCTGTAACACAGAGGGGAAGTTGCAAACGAGGTGCCCTAAAATCAAGCTTAATCTTACAGTATGTGATCTAATTGCTAATCGCCTTTTATTACCTATTTGGAATTTGAGTAATAACCATTTCCCTGTATGTTATCTGCATTTGTTTAAGCAAGTCTTCAGGAGCCCTTTAAGAACAAGGGTTTTTTGTTAGACTAGTGAGCAAGAACAGTAGATTATGATCCAGGCAGAAACATCAACAGAAAGCGATAACGAACTTTTTTAAGCGATAGCTATATGGCAGATCAAGTGCACAAGGAGATTCCAGTCTTCCTGGTGGATAATACTAGTAAGGGAGGCTGCTGTGTCCAAGAAGCAACTGCAGCTATCACATGACTAATGTGGGAAGATTGCACTTGTCATATATACCAGCTTATTAAACAGGTATGAAATTAAATATTTGACAAATCATATTATATAAATCGTTTCTTTAAATGATATCCTTTACTGGTAAAATAGCCTTTGCACTTCCTTCAAAATAGTCTACATTTCTTTTCATCTGTCTGCAGTTTATAACTTATTTGACTATTCGTGTCTCTGTAAACAAAACAAGTTAAACAAAGGTATTGTCTAAAGATTCTGTGGCACTGTTTCAAAGACAAACAGATTGGTGGGTGTCCTGGCTAAATTCTAATACAGTAACACATGTGTTGCATCTCAGTGTGGATATAAAAACCTTCCGATGACCTGATAAATTTCTTGAGTCAACCTTGAAAACTTGTCTTTATGCATTTATGTATTTATTGATTTCTTTATTGTTTACTCCTGGTAGAGGGGATATTAATATTTTGTGGTGCATTTTCCTCTCCATCTTTCACGTCAGGCTTTGTTAATGACTTTAACCTCCCGCATTCGTACGCGATGATGCTCGGGGAGTGCAGATTCAATCAAGGCTGCTGGTGGGGTTTGACGGATTGTCTCTGAGATGATTAATGAGTCCATTCAGACAGGGCTGTTGAGATCTGACCTTCATCTCCACCCACTGTGGTTGTGAAGGGAATGCTGGGAGGCTGTGTCTTTAGCCAGTCCGATTACATTTCAGCAGTACCAATGGGGCAAAGCGACATCCCTACTGTTGATGTTTTTGAATTCTCTAATCAATAACTGGCCACTTAGAGTAAGTACAATGCTTGCAAAACACATGTTTTTTCCCAAAATACAGTACAAAAGCAATGTCATTTTAATATACTGTGCAACATTGGTGATTCATTTGAGTGCTAATGAAAATATGGGTATATGAAGTTGTATCTTCAATAGCTTATTTTACACTCTTTGAATACTGGCTGCTATGCAGAACTCTACATGTCCAGACAAGGATCCCGAGTGAGTGTAGTGAAGGCTGTATTCTCAGGAGAAGCTGACTGATGTATGGAGATGGATCTATCTTCATTACTGGTGGCCAGTGACTCTTTATAGAGAACTGGAATGAAGTCTTCATTGAATGCAGCTAATTATAGAGGGGTCAGATGTTCCAAAGGTTTGCATCCAGTAAAACATCTTTTATTATGTCCATTTAAGTCAGATTTCTTCTCCTTCTCTGTCTGGTGTGTTTTTGGTACGTGGTAACGTGGTTAATGTCAAATTCTTTTCAATGTAGAGGTGAACATGGTAATGCAGGCAGTCACAATGGGACTAGGAGGTTGAAATCAGTGACAGTTGTTGTGAAAACATTATTTAAGTTCTTTTAAAAAAAACAAAACAGAAAGGCCAATGGAAAATGTGACCTTGTTAGGGTGTTTTGAGAAACATTACACAATACATCAATACTCTAACCCTGAAATTCAGCTACTAGCAGTTTTACAGCCTGCTTCTGATGATTCCACAGCAAAAGTGTCACTGCCTTCCTCCCTGGAGGGTCCTCATTATTCTCACCAACCTAGTGATTTACTACCACAGCCGAAGAAGCTCCCCTTGTGCTCCCAGCTTTGCATTCACACACTGATAAAGTGGGAAGAGCATCAGGTTTAGTCACGGCTGCTGCTAATCAGTCTCTCTCTCTCTCTCTCTCTCTCTCTCTCTCTCTCTCTCTCTCTCTCTCTCTCTCTCTCTCTCTCTCTCTCTCGCTCTCTCTCTCAAGCACAAGGACTGTGCTGCTCCACAAATGTGACATCAGCTCTCATTTCATGCAAACCCAAGCACACACCACTGGCCTGGTATTAGATTCTAATTTCATACTAGGTCAGATCTAAACTAGCCACAGCCCTAACGCTAACCCTAACTATAACCCTAACTCTAATTCTGATGTGCAGGCACTTACCCTAATCTAACTGTAGTTCTGCTTGATTGAAAATGTGTGTTTTTTATGGTTTACTTTACAACACAACTTTCATAAAGGAACAATGAAAAAAAATTTTTTTGGTGTACTTTCTTAACTGAAATAAACCTGAATAACGCAAACCCATGCTTCTGTTCAACAGAAAGATATCTGAAATCATAAGGAAGTTTGTTACCTAGTGATAGTGAGAGATAAACTGCCATTCTGGATTCTGTGCACTGTCAGTGAGATGAGAGGAGGTTAAAAGCTCTAAAACCATGAATGCAGACGAGCTGGCTCTTTTGCATTGTGGTTAAGATGTCCGCTTGTCACTGATTCGCACCCAGCCTCCGCACTATTACAACAGCATAACTAAGTCTTTAACAAGTGTCACCATGCATAGAGACATTATTGACTTGGTTTCCAAAAAAGCATCGTTTGAGCACAGCACAGTGAAGGCACAGGTGGCTGTGCATCACTCTGTTGGAGACACCTCGTCAGTCTCTAGTTTAGCCATCCATCCTCGCCCAGCTACCAGCCTGTGAGCGGGCTGCGTGTGATTGATGGGTCGCGGTTGGGAGAGGTGTTTAGAGCGAGGTAGCCTCTTGGAAGCATAATGCTATTTAGCAGATTAAAATACATAAGTCAGAGCAGGCTGACGTTTTTAGTTCTTCCGCATCATGATCTTCCTTCATTAGCACGGAAAGCATCAGAGTCGGCTGCCTCAGCACACAACAAGCTGTTGTCTTAGTAATTGTGCTGCTTCTATAAATACTCACATTTTTAATAAAGCAAGTCTGAAGCTCACTGCAGCACAGGGGAAAACACACCCACACACACGCGCTTGCGTACACACACACACAGACACACACACACACACACACACACACACACACAGCAAAATTTGAGAAAATGTCCCCACAAAGAAAAAACAACATCGTGTAGACTTTGTAAAACACTTTTTTAAGAACTAAATATGCCTTCAAAAAAATAAATAAAAGTGCCAAAATATTTACTTTGTTGTCAACTTTTACTCCGTGTGGAGTTTTGTCTGACTGGAGTTAGAAATAGTAAATAAAAATATAATGAGAGTCAATGAGAAGTCCCCACATGTATAGGAATGCAAACACGTGTGTCTGCACAT
The DNA here is from genome assembly GCF_017654505.1 of Polyodon spathula. Lineage (NCBI taxonomy): Eukaryota > Metazoa > Chordata > Actinopteri > Acipenseriformes > Polyodontidae > Polyodon > Polyodon spathula. Next base: position 2,251,530 of record NC_054553.1, on the reverse strand, counting down.
TGATATTAATAACTGCCCACACACACACACACACACACATATTCACACTAACCAAAAGGTAAAACTATGTGGCTACATGGAGCCCTTGGAGAACAGAAGCTAAAACAGTTTTCCGCATTGTGTTGCTGACTATCTGTCATTGTCTCCTGAAGTTTTGAATTATTAATTCAAGTACTTTAGTCAGCATTTTGCTGACATGTTAAATCCAGAAATCTAAAAAATAAATCATTGAAAAAACACTTGGCATCAACATTTAACTAACAGATAAATCCGAAATACCTGACCTTTCATTACTTTAAAGTAAGTTCATTTTTTCTCTTTAGCAATTTAATCTGGAAAAACAAATTTGTTTTTTCAAAATTAATATTTATTTTGCAATCTAAATCTGAAGCTAACATGCAAATAAGTCCCTGCCCATTTAAGTGTTTGACACAGGCATTCTATGCATAGAGGAGGCGGGGAAGCAGCGGATAGTCCAAGGTCGCTGCTAAATCGGGGACCCCAGAGGACCGTTCTCATTAATATGTGTCACGTGAAGCAGCAGCAGCCTGTCACATGCCGACGGTCCACACACATGGCTTTGACAGAAATTTTTCTTTGGCACCAAATCATAAAGTTGAGTCCGATAACATCTTTGTTTGAAGAGATAAAATAACATTTGCCCCTTGAAATGCTTGTGCGTGATAATGCTGTTTTAATGTTTTATTGAAGGGCACACCGAAGAAAATAAAGCTCCCCACCTCCTTTATGTATAGAATGCCTGCATCAAATGCTTCAATTGGGCAGGGACTCATGTGCATGTTAACTTCAGACTTAGCTTTCAAAATAAACATTTATTTTAAAAAAACCAAGATTTATTTTTGCAGATTTATTTTCTAACGACAAAGATTAAACTTACTTTAAAATGCTGAAAGATCATGTATTTTGGATTTATCTCTTCGCTAAATGTTGATGCCAAGTATAAAAAAAGATTTAAGTTCCATGGGTTTTTACACTGATTTATCTTTTTAGATTACCAGATTTAACTATGTTGTACAATCGTTTTTACGACAGTGGAATTATATATATATATATTGGTATATATATATATATATATATATATATATATATATATATATATATATATATATGTGTGTGTGTGTGTGTGTACATGATATATATAGATAATATATGATATATATATATATATATAGTATATATATACTTTCATGTGTAAAAGTTTTGAAAATTCATACAAAAACATTTGTAAATACGTAATTCGATTTAAACGGAAAAATTATTTATTTATTTATTTATTTATTTATTTTTTTTTGGGTTAAATTTAGGAATAACTATCTGGTTTAAGTTAAATCCAGGAAAAAAACACCTGGTAAAATATTTGTGCTTTTTTTTTTTACATTTGGAGCCCCATAGTTTTCAGGCTTAGGTTTTACCTGAATTTGGCAGAAAAGATTCACAGTTTTGGTTAAAAGAAAAGGCATACAGTCAGCCCTGTGAATGGTATTTAGACAGGGCCTCCTCGAAGGTCTGTAAATTGCTCAGGAGGAACACAGTGATGTTCCTAATTCTGTCAGTGTGTGCACCAGAAAGTAATTTGAGACTATTTTTGTAAACCATCAGTAATTATATCTTGGATACAGAAGAACCTGTCAACAGAACACCTTCTGTCAACCCTGGCTGTGACCGAAACTGACTTGCAAAAGGGACATGCAGCTTTTATATAGTACACATAAGGGATGCCATACACACAACAAATGTCTGCATTTGGTCGAGTGAGGGCCCTGCTCTTCATGTATTTCTAACAAAACACTAGGCTCATCTTTTCCATTTGTTACTGTCAATGTTGGCGAACAGAGTGCAGTTTAAGCCTCTGACATGATTCAGTTTATTGCAATTACTGAAAAAGCTTTCAAACCCCAGCTTTAACCAGTTAGCACAAACAGCTACCTGTCTCCAAGACAGCTGTGAACACTTTCTCTGAGGCCAAGAGAGGAAAGCGCATACATGCATTTTAAACAGGCGGTCCCTACAGCTCTGTTCTTCTTCTTTAGTTACATAAAGAAGCAAGTTTCATACAATTTTGTAATACACTTTTAGCATACTCAGAAGATGCAGGCATGGGTAAAAAAATTCCAAACTGCCTACTGGTCCTGAAACATACCCACACGTTCAAGTCATTTATACAGACTCACTGCATTAACTATTGACTGCATTTCTGAATAACATTACAGTCACGTTAGAAGCCATTAAGAACATTTTGCAAGGCTGTGCTACTTATAATATGACTAAACATATTGGGTTTTGAAGCATGTCTCACTGAATTGATGTCTAGACTAGACTTGACCACTGCAAGCTCAGTTCACCGCCCTGTTCTGGTCGGCTTGCTTCCTACTTTATTCAAGCCTTTGGGTTGCATTTTGATTGATACTTTTCAGATGCTGTAATCCTCTGCAGCCACTGTCTGTCTGCTTCAGAACACACATGGACAGACCCGTATTTGTCTTCTGGGATGTAAATATTACAGCGGCTCTTCATTTCCCCGGTTACTGTTTTGGCTTGCACATGGACTGATTTAGAAATTGCTTTATTATGAAATAATTTTAAACAAGTTTACAGCCTCCTTGCGGATCATTAACAGCATATGAAAACCACCCTGTTACAATAACAAATGCAATTCATATGCTGCTGCTCGGGGGTGCCTGTCTGCCAAGCACTTACAGCAACTGGGCCATCTTCTTCAACCAGTAGCCACCAAATGAGCACTTACAGAGGTCATGGCTTTGTAGCAATCTAATGCTCTTTGCTCCATATCAAGGCTTTTAATAATAATCAGTGTGGAGCATTGCAGAGTAAACGTTTGAGAAAACCATAATGAAGTTTTACTGCATGAAGATAAGCTTTGTGCAACGTAAGCCTTGCTGTGCGTGTGAAGTGTACGAGATACATTATTACTTTGAAGGAAGGCAGATCCAAAATCGTGATTAATTACTTTTTAAAGTAATCTGCCTGTATTTAAAACATCAATTATGCATGTGTTACTTAATTAACTATAATAAATCATTCGTGACACATAATATCATATTGCTTTGCTTGAAGCTTTCATCCTGCCAGACACATTTAATTTTTTTTACACAAGAAAGGACTATGATTAAAAAAATAATAATAATAATAATAATAATAATAATAATAATAATAATAATAGGTAGCAGTACTGGAATATTTTCCCGTGTATGCATTTTTAAATTTGGGGGCTATTTATGAAAATTATTGTAAATGCTAGATTAAAACAAACAAGCAATTTCCGTACAGAATAAAGCAAACTATAATAAACTTATAAGTGGCACACACATGATTTAACCAGGCTGGCTGGTTCACCCTGTACATACAACATTACTTTTACTAGATAAAACCACTGGTGACCCCACATGTAAGCATCACAATACATGTGAAAGTGTTCTAGTAAATACAAGGTCCTGGAGAGCTAAGAAATATAAGTGTGTGCAGAGCTGTTCATGCTGATGGTACAGTAGATGGACACAGATGGTGTAGCTCCTTCAGTCACTGTGTGCGCAATTGTAGCATGCTAGGTTTCCTATCTGTGTATCTGTTTTTTAATGCATGTGTGTTTTTTTCAAAGTTATCGAAGGGCAACTCCTTAAACTGGTGTGGAATGGCCCTCTAGGACCATGACTGGACACCCCTGCTGTACATCCTTTGCTATACGTTCCGTGCCACGATTACAGTATCTGGCCACCTGGTGTCACTGCACTAAGTTAAAAGCACAAATAGAGAGTCTATATGAATGATGCAGCACCGTGTGTTATGAGTGACTGAAAGTATTAAGATACATATCTGATATAATGTAATCAGTTATTTTATACAACCTTAAATTCTAGTTCCAGAACAAATAAAAAAGAAGAAAGTTAGATGAAAACTTCTAGATGAATAAAAACAATTGTCTTGATTTCAGTCCAGTATCAGCTTAGCTGACAGCACTATCTGACTAAATGACAGCTGAAGGATGATGAATTATGAAGCAATTTGCAGTTGCTATGCTGAAGTATACAGCTCAGAAAGATAGACCTGTCAGTTATTTTAAACGATTACAGTGTTTAGGGGAGATTATGCAATATCGCCACAGGCAACAATATTTCTATTCTTAAAATCCGGACTGGCATTTCAAACTAGTTCAAGATTATTTGAGCTTCTGTTATTTCATCCCATATATATATATATATATATATATATATATATATATATATATATATATATATATATATATATATATATATATGCACTGTATTATTTATTTTAAAATATGGGATAAAATAACAGAAATATAGTATGTTTTATATAGTACATGTTTTGTATTGAGACAGAGAACCTGGGTCGCACGTAAACATTGTTGTTTTCTCAAATCTCTGCCTATAACGTTGCACAGCCACATTCCAATATTGACTTCTTTTGTACTTGTTGGTGGTGAGGGGAGGAATCACCCTGTCTGCACGTGAGGGGAGATAGCCAGCTCTGTCTGCATGTGAGGGGAGAGATAGCCAGCTCTGTCTGCTTGTGAGGAGAGATAGCCAGCTCTGTCTGCATGTGGGGAGAGATAGCCAGCTCTGTCTGCATGTGGGGAGAGATAGCCAGCTCTGTCTGCATGTGGGGAGAGATAGCCAGCTCTGTCTGCATGTGAGGAGAGATAGCCAGCTCTGTCTGCATGTGGGGAGAGATAGCCAGCTCTGTCTGCATGTGGGGAGAGATAGCCAGCTCTGTCTGCATGTGAGGAGAGATAGCCAGCTCTGTCTGCATGTGAGGAGAGATAGCCAGCTCTGTCTGCATGTGGGGAGAGATAGCCAGCTCTGTCTGCATGTGAGGAGAGATAGCCAGCTCTGTCTGCATGTGAGGGGAGAGATAGCCAGCTCTGTCTGCATGTGAGGGGAGAGATAGCCAGCTCTGTCTGCATGTGAGGGGAGAGATAGCCAGCTGTCTGCATGTGAGGGGAGAGATAGCCAGCTCTGTCTGCATGTGAGGGGGAGAGATAGCCAGCTCTGTCTGCATGTGAGGAGAGATAGCCAGCTCTGTCTGCATGTGAGGGGAGAGATAGCCAGCTCTGTCTGCATGTGAGGGGAGAGATAGCCAGCTCTGTCTGCATGTGAGGGGAGAGATAGCCAGCTCTGTCTGCATGTGAGGAGAGATAGCCAGCTCTGTCTGCATGTGAGGGGAGAGATAGCCAGCTCTGTCTGCATGTGGGGAGAGATAGCCAGCTCTGTCTGCATGTGTGGGGAGAGATAGCCAGCTCTGTCTGCATGTGAGGAGAGATAGCCAGCTCTGTCTGCATGTGAGGAGAGATAGCCAGCTCTGTCTGCATGTGAGGGGAGAGATAGCCAGCTCTGTCTGCATGTGAGGGGAGAGATAGCCAGCTCTGTCTGCATGTGGGGAGAGATAGCCAGCTCTGTCTGCATGTGGGGAGAGATAGCCAGCTCTGTCTGCATGTGAGGAGAGATAGCCAGCTGTGTCTGCATGTGAGGAGAGATAGCCATGCATGTGAGGAGAGATAGCCAGCTGTGTCTGCATGTGAGGAGAGATAGCCAGCTGTGTCTACATGAGAGGGGAGTGATAGCCAGCTCTGTCTGCATGTGAGGAGAGATAGCCAGCTATGTCTGTATGTGAGGAGAGATAGGCAGCTTTGTCTGCATGTGAGGGGAGAGATAGCCAGCTCTGTCTGCAATAAGGAGGAGAAAGCAAAGCAGGCAAGATGCATTCCAGTAAGTTTAATGATTTGTAAGTTTAGTGATTTGTAGAATTCACATATCACTCTCCATTGTTGCTGTGCTCTGTCTTGTCTCTTGTTGTCTATTTCAGCTTGATAACAGTATGTGTAAAAAGGATCTTTCTTCTTCTGTTTGCTTTATTTATGTAGTTCTCCAACTCTCAGGTAAACCATGATGCACAAGCATCCCCCAGTGTTCACCGATGACACATCGTTTATTCTCTAATTGTTCACAAAAATAGTTACAGTTGTAGTCTCACAAATAACCTTTGCCATATATTTTCATAGCAATTTGTTATTATTTTACATGTACAGTGTTTACCACAAACAGAAAGATTATTAAACCCCCCCCCCCCCCTCACCACACACAGGTAGGAGAGTGAAAGATACTAGTGAATTAGCCCACTGCACCATCATGGAAAAACCTTCTTTATCATTATCTATATAGGAAAAGATCCAGTTCTTTGGAAATAAAGAAAGGAAGCATCTGGATTTGAACGCTGTCCACCAAAACAAACAGCACAGCATGCTAATGTACTATCCCAGTGCACCACCTGTCTAACCTTTGATATGAGATTGAGTTCCCTTTTCAGAGTTTGCACACTTCTGGAGTTGAGAATGGTGGATCTTGTTGCACTTGCTTTACTGTGAAATGGCACCCCTAGTGGTTAGGATATTGGGCTTCTAAATCCCTTGCTCAGTGGGGTGGTTCTAGTAATAAACAGGAATGTCCAGAGGTTTCATTCTTTAAACACTGCTGTTCTTTTACACAAAGACAGGGGAGAGGGGAGGGGAAAGGGGAGAGTGGAGAGTGGGAAGGGGATGGGGAGAGGGGAGAATGGGAAGGGGACAGGGAGAGGGGAGAGTGGGGAGGGGAGATTGGAGAGGGGGAAGGGGAAAGTGGAGAGTGGGATGAGGAGAGGGGATGGGGAGAGGAGAGAGTGGGAAGGGGACAGGGAGAGGGGAGAGTGGGAAGGGGAGAGTGGAGAGGGGGAAGGGGATAGGGAAGAGGAGATAGTGGGAAGTTGGAGAGAGGGAGTTTTTTCATAAGCTCAACAAATATAATTCAGGAATGAAAGGGTTAAAAAACAAAAATAAGTAATTAAGTTCTCAGCCTTGGTGAAATAATCAGCTCATCGAACATTTTCTTAAAGCATTAGCCACATTACAATGAGAAATCAATATTGATAGAGCTTCTCTGGACCATATGCCTAACCATCTACTGCTGTAGCTCGTAGTTGTGATCAATTCATATTTAATCCTGTATTTATATGTTACTGGGATCTTTTGCATTACACATTGTTGAGAGACTGTTTAGATATCAAGTCTGAAAGCCTCAGTGCCTCTCTAGCACAAGAGCCCCATCTAGAGAAATCTCAACAGAAGTGCGGCAGGCCCAAAACATGTTTTTATTAGTTTTATTTCATGTACGGCACAAAAAAACTACTAGACATTACTGACATCTTACTTAATCAGAATTATGTATTTATAGCAGTGTAACATTAACAAAATATACTGCTTTTAAAAGACAAATCTGTACTTATAGAATAAGTGCAATACGATTTCATAATGGTGTTGTAATGCAGGATTTTGAACACGCCACTCTTTTTAATCCAAAAAGTACACTAGTACTGCTGCATACTATTATGGTTTAGTGGTCCAGAAAACCCCCACAACACAGACATTTAAATGCCTGATTTGATTGATGATTATACAGAAGCATGGAACGTTTGACCAAAACCCACTTGGTTTAGGAGCCCTCTGTCCGGTAGCACAGGCAGTACTGGACCATGGGGGTAGCAGTAAGGGACAGGGGGAGGAGAAAGGGGCAAAGGTTACAATTATTCATCTATTTATCTTTTTATATGTGTGTGTGTGTGTGTGTTTATATGGGATGTGCATTTTCAAGTCACTCACCCCTATATCATTACTAACGTCTTGTCAATCCCCACAGGTTCCAAGGAACTCTTCACAATGTTGGCTATAGAAGCTGCAGCCATAACTAAAGAAACAAGGGTGGGAAATTAACACCACAATACAGCAGTTCATGTGTGATGAGACGGAGCACTCGGTCCACGACGCCCTGTGCGTGGTGAGGAGGGTCATGGAGGCCAAGTCCATCGTGGTGGCAGGGGGTGCCGTGGAGGCCGCCCTCTCAATCTACCTGGAGAACTTCGTCACGACCATGGCACGTACACTTCAAACTTACAAGGAACCTTTAGATTTGTTGCCCTAATGTGAATACTAATGTTGTTCTTGGTACCTGTGTTGTGTATATACTCTTGCCAGCAGAGAACTCGCATGTTGAGACAAGCAGAACTTGCAAGGTAGGGGTGATTATCCCCATTTAAAACTGATCATAATATCTTAATCAGTGGCTGTCACTATATCTTTTAAAAGTGGAGAGTACTGAAAGGCACTTTAGGGTGAACATAAATTCTACAAACTGCTGGTTTCACAGAACCACTTCTCACATATTGAAGTTACAAATACACAGTGATGCCAAAATATTATGTTTTTGTTTTAGAGAGTTTAAATAGTAAGTTCAATAAGTTGACCTGCCTAAAAGCATGCATTATAAAATAGATACATGGATAAAACATTGTGATACAATTATGCACACAGTGACTGCACGGGGTATACTATAGTGTCCAGTTAAGTGGCCAAAACTGAGAATTCTAAGCCATTAAATGCTAAGAAGGAATAGTAAATGTGTGCTGCGTTACTCTGCAGGGCTCCAGACAGCAGCTGGGCATAGCAGAATTCGCCCACTCGCTCCTAGTCATTCCGAAGAGCATGGCAGTCAACGCTGCTCAGGACTCTGTTTCTTAACCCCTGTTGTAAGCGGCCCTTCATAATGTTGCGTGTGCTTGCAAACTCCTTCTCAAATTCCATTCTGGGTCTTCAGTTGAAATGTGTGGTTCCTCTGCAGGACTGGCCTGGACCTTGTGAAAGGCAAGCCGAGAGACAACAAGCAGGCGACAGTCTTCAAGCCCACGCTCGATAAAAACCAAAAGCATCAAGTTTGCCACCGAAGCCGCCATCACCATCCTGCAACTTTATGGCCTTAGTGTGTGTCAGTTGAACTGTGCTGGAGCTTTGGCTCCCAACTTGGAATATCACACGTTATTCATTTTTTTTTAAATGAACGAAAAATAAATAAACCCTCAGCACACACAACGTGGATCAACTGAAGTAAACAACTAGGCTCCAAATGCAGGCTAGTGGTTCGACCAAGCTAACTCCCTAAGTCAGACAGGAAAGAGGCATGACATGTCCTCCATGATGTCATGGGTGAGGTGTAAAGTACCCTGCGATAGAAGTCATTTACCAATCAGGTTGTGACAGAATGCTGGTGGCAGTGTGTCACACTGCCAGTGTTGTCTGCAGAGGCATGTACACTGGAAGCAGTTCTGAATGCATGTGAACAAGAGCTCTAGAGTAGGGTAACATATTTGTTATATTAGGAGGCCTTTTTCTTCAAGTAAAAAATATTTCTTAATGCACAAAAGTAGTATTTCTGGATATGGTTTAATCCTTGGTCCTTGACATTTAATACTACAACTTCCACACAGCACAATGTCTACTTACAATGCTGCCTTTAACAGCACACGAGTCAGAGTCTCATAAAAGAATCCTTGTGGAAATGTTTTGGTATGTACGCAGTTACATCAGTAAAAGACAGCACGGTACGAGGACACTGGTCCTTCATAACCAACACAGCACTATGTCGACCGGTACATGTAAGCTTTTACATATACACTGGTATTCCCTTCATACAAATATCAATTTCTTAAATCCACTTGAGTCTACATAAAATAGTGATATTAAAAAAAAAATAATAATAAAATATAGCACCATGAAACATTTTCTCCAAAATCAATTACAATTTTTTTTTTTTTTTTTTTTTTAAATGCTTCATATTATATATATATATATATATATATATAGATATATATATATATATATATATATATATATATATATATATATATATATATAAAAACACAAAGCTAATTGATACTTCCCCAGTGGTAAACCAACACAAGCCAGGGTTTCAGTCTCACACAATAATAATACCAGCAGCTGCACCCACAAAGCATAAACTACGGTGCTAAGACAACATCAGCTTTTTTTTTTCTAAAAACAACATTGACGGATGTTAAAAAGCTTTAAATAACCCCATAATCGGAGTTCCTGTGTGCACGTTAGCTGTTTGTGCAGCTTCTGTAGATTTACCAATTCAGTATTCGCTTCACAAAGACATGGTGCACATTCAGCAGCGGGGTGAGTTCTTAATGAATGCAGCCCCGTATCTCTGCTCCTCTCCAGTATCTCTGCTCCTCTCCAGTATCTCTGCTCCTATTCGTCCTGCTTCCTCTTGGGTTTCTTGGGGTTGCGTGAGCGGCTCTTGGCTTTGCACAGAGGGCAGATCGGTGCGTTCCTGTGGATCTGCTGGTGGCAGGACAGGCAAGCCTGGTTTAAACAAGGAGAAAAATCAAAAAGGTGTTCCATAGCGTTCTCCATTACGCAGACTTAACGCAGATCCTTTCTCTTCCCCCATTGTGATTTTGTCAAAGTGATTATCGCTCTTTTGTCATTTAGATGGACTGCCTTTTTCAATGTGTTAACTCACGTGCGGAATACGAACCTGGATACTTCCATTATTACACTGTATCCGAAGCCAAGGTACTGTTCACATCAAAGGGACGGGACATAAAAGGAACTACAAACTTCTTCACAGGATTCCTGCCTAGTTTCTTTTATACTCATCTGGGTAACTAAAAGCAAAGTTCTTGGATAAAAATGATTTAAAAAAGGCAACTACAGTATGCAAAACAAAACCTGTATAAAACGTTATTCGTTGGTTGATTTTCAGTGTCCCGTGAATCTACCTTTTACTGTGTGATGCAGAAGGAGTCATTCTGTAACACTGCCGTCAATCATTACATTTTCAATCACACACACATCTATGACGCGTCCACCTCGTAACACTGAAGGGACAGGTGGAGATCTGTGTTCAAGTGCAATTAAGACACTTTGCAAGCTTCATACGATCTCTTACTGAACCCCTGCCAGCCATAATGGGAGAACAGCATCAGTCACAAACACACCACATAGATTTCTCATTATCTTTCATTACCCCTCACCTGCCAAGTTAACCCATTTCCAATGAAAAGCACATTTACTTCTGCGTTTATACATTTTCAACATCCCACCCTACCAAACTAATTAAAGCCAAAATTACAAAATCACTTCTGTCACATTATACCTTCAAAAAGAAAGACTCCACTATAAAATGATTGTTTTCATTACAAATATTAATATCACTTTTGACACCAAGGTTCAATTCAACAGTCCAGTGAACAATAATGTGTTCCGCTTGGTTGTAAACCCAGTTATAAAAATACCAGCCTCATATTTTGTAGTGTGGAATGAATGAAGTGGAATCAGACATCACACAAGCAGTGTGTTAGCTCAAAGCAAAGTATTCCAGACAACACAAGCATTGTACAAACGCCTTCAAAATAACCAGCACTGGTTCTCATAGCTAACATTTTTAAGAGATTAATAAAACCATTAAAGAGATCATCGCAATAAGCTGGGCCTCCTTACAGAAGAGCGTTCCTATGCAGTTGGGTACCTTCATTGGTGGCGGCTGCTGTCTGAAGGTGGCAGTCTGTCTCGTGTCCTGTTTCCGTGCCACCTGGAGCTGCTGCGCGGCGGCAGCAGCAGCTGCCAAAGACTCGGGGATGGGCGGCTCCTGAGGCTCTGTCTGCCACTCAGCTTTCTGCTTCTCAAAGTAGCTGCACCAATCAGAACACAAGACAATGAGAGGAGGCGGGACACAACTGCAGGTAGTCCAGTTCCCAGAGGCCCAGAAGGGAGCAGGGCTAACCTTTAATTATACTGTACATGCAGGTCTTCTTTATTTCTCTTACTGGTTTGAATATATTGTCAGTGCGGGCCAGGCTAGTGAATATTGCAGCAGACTCACTCGAGCGACAGCTTCTCCTCCTCCTCACACAGGTCCGGCAGTCTCTGCAGCCCCAGGGTCATGCGCAGCGCGTCCACGTGCTCCTTCAGCGGCTTGTACTCCTCGTGAAGGCGCCGCGTCGACTCCAGCAGCTTGCTCAGGTCGCTCTCCGACTGCTTGATAGTGTTCTCCATCTGGGGGGCAGAAAGGAGGGAGGAGTTCCAGTAAAGCATTTCATGAAAGATGGTATCCGTGTTCATGTTGCAAAACACCAGAAATGGAAAGTTTCCTAATAAATTAAATGACAAATGTTTAATTGATGTGGATTTAATTACTCATGAATTGATACCCTCTTACTTGTCCACCAGGGGATTGTGGGAAGTCTTAGTTCATGCATGCCTTATACATGTGATCAACATCCTTAAATCCTCATGAATTAACAGGGCTGAATTCAAAACTAATTACTTCAGAACTCAGAGGAAGTGCAGCAGATATTCTGGTGTTATTCATGTAATATTCATTTGGAATTCATTATGAATTTGCTGCCATTATTTTAGTGTTACCGTTTTATTTACGTTGCATGATTCCTGCCCAAGTCACTGTGATATCTTGAGGGAATAGAAACCGACACAGTGTTATCCCTTACAGGAAAAGGTTAAAAACTGCAAATGCCAGCTGCCAATCTCCATTTAAAAATACAAATAAAAAATAGTGTTTAAGGCAAAAAGCTGTCATGCATGTGCATCCTGTGGGTGGAGATGATAAGGAGGACAGACATGTCATCTGCACAGGCCCTTTGAGTGGCCAGTCACCTGAAATAGCACCACTGGAATGCTGGGAAGCCCTGCTGGAAATACAAACAACCTGTGCTCTAGCCAACACAGGGACAGCACAGACAATCTCTTTATTATATTAGAATCAAGTCCTGGAAGGAAACTCTCACTGGTAATGGTCTGTGTGATATTTTAAGAACATGCACTGCCCCTCCCCCTCCCCCTCCCCTGGTCCTGCATCTCCTCAGGGCAATCCAGCCCCCGCCGCTCTCCCTGCTCCCTCGTTCCGCACCACGTTGATGTCGGCATGAATGAGCCGCAGCTCCTCCACGTGAGCCATCTTCTCCTGCAGCAGCAACTCCATCTCCTGCTTGTATTCCTTCAGGTGCTTCTCCTCCGACTCCAGCGATTCAAACTCGCACTTCAGCCGGGACTTAATCTTCTCCATCTGAATGGTCTTATTTCTGTAAAACACAGCCCAACACAATGAAGCAAACCCTGACACAGCGCTCGCCATGCACCTGGTGTTACACAGGCAAGGAGGAACAATCGATAAGAAGAAATCTAATCACTCAGTAAAAGCAGACTTTTATGTCAGATTATCAAAGCATTCACACAATACAAATGTATCTTTAAATAGATAACTTCACACTGTGGCATCCCAGAAGGCTGCACAAAGTTCAAAACAAATCCAGAGAGCTCACATGTACAACACACTCTGGCTACAACCGGTACAACAAGCTGGTTGATTTGGTAGGGGACTGTGAAACAGGATCTCAGTCCAGTACAACCCCCCCACCATTACTCCCAATGCACAGCAGTCTGATCCAATGCTGGTTTTACTATACGTTCAATAGAACGCACCTCATCGTGTTACATATACTGGTGGCTAATCAAAGAGTCTTATTTCCACCCCTCAACTAGCTATAAACACAAAGCTTTGGGTCCCTTTACAGTATCTGAGCATGGAATTAATTACACGATTAACATACACCCTCGTGAAATATTGTATGTATTTATTTATGTATTGTTTGCTAAAATAAACAACGTGGTAGTTTTCTGGTAACACCTGTCTAGCAAACAAATCAGCTTTTGGCGTAAGGTTTTGTTATAAAAGTCTGAAAATGTGGCTGTTTCATTCATTCACCATAACGGTTTCAGATAAATCCAGCAACGGGTTCACAAGTTACATGACTCACCAGCTTTCACAAAAAAAAAAAAAAAAAAAATACCCGAACAGCTAAATAAATAAATAAATAAAAACATAAATACAGATCAAAACACATGTATTGTTTCAGTGACTTCAGGAGAGTTAGAAAGCAGAACACGGTACTGTTTGTCTTTTTTTTTTTTTTTTTTTTTTAATGCAAGTGTATTCTTGCGGTTTTATATTTTCGGGAAATTAATTCCAATACAAAGGGGGGAATTGCATCCTAAAAGGGTCACTTTCACTCTAACTGATACCATTGTGTCTTTTCATGAGCGGATAACTGCACCAGGAAATCTCCAGCAGCAACTGAAGAGTTCTTTTGTTTGTTTGTTTCACGCGGTCCCTGTCAATTCATTGTCATTTTCAACCTGTAACTCAAAACAGCCCGTACGTATTCTGCCGTTTATTTAAATACGCAAAGCTCACAAAACGCATATGTACTGTACTTTAACGATATATATATTTTTGTCATAGTGAAAATGAAAACATATTTATTTGATTTAATTTCTGCTTTAAACGGTTATGTTTCCCTTCGAAAAATATTTACACATTCTTAGGTTATATTAGCAAAATGCACGCTTAAATATAATAGATTAAAATGATCATTTGCTGATAACTCAATTACACAGATGACATGATTCTCAATGAGATTTCTACTTTAACCGTTACAATAATATTGCATTGCGTTGGGTGAAAAAAAAAAAACACTACACTTTTTGTGTTCCCTTCGACTACCCCCACACTTCTCAAAGAAATAATTCAATTCAATCAAAACAGCTCCATACCTAATTTCCTTGATGTTTTCCAATTTGCACATTATCTCCTGCTCATCCGCCATGGTTCGTGTTGTAGATTCCAATATACACAGGAGGCAACAGTCCAGAATGCCAGCAAAACAATGGAACAAGGTAGCCCCTGCCTGTGAAAACTGGGCATGTGCAAAGAGGCCCCATGGGACCATGGTAGTTGTAGTCCGGTATTCCCATCTTATTTGCATATTAAAGAGAAGCAGAAATAACTACAAATCCCAACAACATTTCACGATCTGGGGACTTGGTGTGGTCGAGAGCGCTACTTTGCAGGTGGAGTGACAAGTGCTTGGCATCCTCTTATGAGGTCGTCATGCTTCTGCGTCTTCTATGTGTCCCTCATATAATGACTAGAACAGAGGGTTTTTTTTGCCGTCAACTTATGAGGTCGTCGTGCATGAAATGGTTATATTTAAGACATGTACAATATAAATATTTTTTTTTTTTATTTCTTCATAAAAAAATATCCAATCAGGAAATGTACTTACTGCTTTTGTCGTTTTTGTAGTAAAAAAATAAATAAAAAAATAAAAAATAAACAACCCCCTCATTTCAGAATTATGATCCGTCAGAATATTGAGCGATCTACACGGTTATAAACAGTTTGCAAAATAGCACATTGGACAATTTTTCTGGCTGTTCCATTTGAAAATAGCCGCTAGAGTGCAGAAAACCGTCTGAAAATCAAGCTAAATTAATTATTTCACACGTACAGAAGCTCACAGTATTTACTGTGTAAACGAAAATCATTACCATTGCAATATAGTTAACATTTTTAGACTTCACCGCTGACGTATTTGTATTTATTTATCAAGATATTGAATATGGTTAGCTGCACAATAAATACGAAAGGAACAAAAACTGCAATTTGCTCTCATGTTCCTGTGAAAGAGACCAGACCCTTATGGATCAGTCAGGGATTCGTATTTGCAGCGGCATAGCTTACCTTTTGAAAGCCGGGAGTTTTTTGCCGGGAGTCGTCTTTAACGTTTCCCCTGTGCTCCTTGGGTCCCACTTCTCTCAGGTCATGGAGCTGGCCTTCATTATTAATCTTCCTTAACAGTTCCCTATTGAAGTGATGTAAAATAACATCTCGAGATTTCCACCCTCCCAATAACCGAATAACACTGAATCCTAAGTGTTTATGTGCTGTTTAAACTGATAACACATGTATGCGTGAGCAGCAACTTTGAAATGCATGCTTCAGGCAGGTAATTATACAGTAAGCAGGTTTTACCATGCCCATAGTGCCTTTCTTCAATCAATACTATCTTCAATAAAAGAAGCTAAGGTGTTGTCTTCTTCTTCTTCTTCTTGGACAGGTATTTTAATATTGTTCTTATTTTTGGTTTTCATCAGAATTGCATGTTTTGTCATGATTTTTCTTCACATAATTGACATTCATATTGTTGACAAACTATACTACAGCGCTGCAACTGGAACACCCTGAGTATAGGAGGCGATGTTGTTCAGTGCTTAAAGGGCTTGTAACCAGGAGGTCTTTGGTTCATATCGTGGCTCTGCCACTGACTCATTGTGTAACCCTGAGCAAGTCACTTGTGCTCTGTATTTCAGGTGAGACGTTGTTGTAAGTGACTGCAGCTGATGCATAGTTCACACACCCTAGTCTCTGTAAATTGCTTTAGATAAAGGCATCTTCTAAATAAAGAAATAGTAATGATGACCATTAATATGACATGATTTTATTTTTGAAATACAGACGAATATAAGGTGAATTTGAGGGTGGATTTTCTCATAACATACCAAACACAGCTTGGATCCTGATTCTTGAGCCTGCTGGCCATTAGTCGTGCAACACACACAGCACATGACTGTCATCTTGTTACCGCGGAAACAACCATATAGAACACATTACATAGAATCCTTGGTGGTGGAATTTCCTTTGTGTTCTTTGTGTTCCCTACTATGTTTTTCTGTATATGGCGGCCGTACTGAACAGCATATACCCTGCATCAGAAAGAGCTGCACTGCACTGTGACAAATCTGCACAAGCATTGCAGGTGAGTCTGTGCGCATCTTGGAGACAGATTTAGTCTGCTCTCCAAGGCCTGGGTGGCCTGATTGACCTACAAGAGAAACCAAGTGCAAGTCTATAAAATACTGAAGCAGGCAAAGATCTTAGCTGATGTTGCAGTTAGTAATGCTGGTGGCTCAGTCAGTAGTGAGCAGTCTTCCTCTAGAACAGAATGGATCAGGTTGGGATGGAATTAGGACAGGATATTCCAGTCATGGTAATACAAGCAGCATGTCATCCTGAAACATTAGTGTCTCTGTTCCTGCTTAAATATCTTAGATAAATGTGCTGCCGTTGCTTGGAGTGGACATAACAATGTCACACAGATCTGGGGGTTGATAACATTTCCAGTCCTGCTGCTTCCTGCTTTATGTCTATACAGTCACTGCTTTCAGACAGCAGAACCCAATGTGCAAACTCACAACTCAATTTGCAATGGCAGAGTGTTACAAGTAATCACTGGAAATAGAGAAGGGGTGGGGCCTGGGAATACGTGGTTAGGGGTCATCTGCTGTTGTCTTTTTACTGCTCTATAATCATTTGAGCCTCAGTATTTAACTCAGAATTTGTTTAAGCAGCAAATAACCACTTAGGCTTAGTATTTAGTAAGCATAATAAGGAGAGGTGTCAGATATCTACAGTAATGATTATCTGTGCAACCAAACTAGGAAGAGAGCTACAGCAAATAGCACTCTACTGCAGACAAACAGGGTTTCACACCTGTCACACAGTACAGCTTTTAGACAAGCGGCTCATTATTTTATTTGTAAATTGATTTTATTTGGTCTCTCTAATTGAACTACTATGTACAGTACACGTTGTATCAAATATTCCAAAGCTAACCTTATTCTCTAACCTTAAAAAAATATATACTCTTGTAGAAAAAGCCTCACCGTTATTGCTCTGCACATGTACATATCAATAGCACAATACCATCATCTCCAGCACAGTGCGGTAATATTTCATTTGCCAATAAAAACACAAAAATCTTTAGGCCCTGCCTGCCTGCCCTTGTTGCATGAGAGGGGCACGGACGAGGCTATTGCTGGAATGCGAGCTCTCTTCACAACCGGCGGCAGGGGGCGGAAGACCTGTTGCTAAGAGACAGTCTGTGGGAGGCAGGATGATGGAGGAAAGGATGCAGGGGGAAAATGCAGCTCGGGAAAATGTCGAATTCGTCGCTGTATTAAGCGTTTGACCCTTTGCAGAATACCATTTTTTTTTTTTTTTTTTTTTTTTTTTTTTTTTGTAACATCGTGTAATTATTAGGCTTTGTTTGCGTCGGTCTTCCATTTTCAATAATAAATGGTTTTGGAGCTGGCAGCGCCCGCGAGAGCAGGCCCCCTGCTGCAGCGCTGTATCCCGCACATCGAGCGTGTTTTCCGGGTAAGGGTCAGCCACAGCTCCGCTGAGTCAAACTGCGGCAGCGCTGTCGACAGCAGCAGCATTAGGTTGAATATCGGAGAGGGTGAAGAAGGCGACTGCAGAAAGGCAAAAGTAAGTACCACACCGAATGAAATAGATTACATTTTATATAAATCAATGTCTTATATTTTGCAACCACGGTGTATTTTTTTTTCAGTGTGCCGTGCATGAACACGTGAACAGCACAGCCCCGAATATATTTTTTATAAACGTATATAAGCACCACCTTATACGTTTAAAATGCCAAAAGCCTTTTTAATAAAGTTATACGCCAATATCATTGCTAAATTATTCTACAGCAGTGTCAACTTTTCTTTAAATTGGTAACAGTGTGTGATTTATATTTTATAATGTATATTTTGATGTGGGATACATCATTTTAGGAATGTCGTTGAATTTCTGTATGTCCATCCATGAAAAAAAAAAAAAAAAGAAAATCATATTTGGGAAAGCACGGGTGATTGCTGAGTGATTTGACATACCTGACCCCTGGGCTGAAGTGAAGGGTGTGCAGCGGTAATAACAGGTGGTATGGTAATGAAGAGCGGCTATGCGCCGAGGACTTTCCAACAGCAGCTAGGCTTGCTTAACGAAGACACTAAAAACGACAAATTTGAGAAATTGTTAGACCCAGTTTCAAATCTGTGCCTCGTCCTGTTATGTGATGTGTTGTTATTGCACACTGGAAGAATTCTGAGTTGCACAAGTTGTCGAGTGAACAGAATTGCGGTACAGTACAACAGCAATTAAGCCGGGTTAGTTAATTAATATTAGTTCACAACACAAGCACACCTACAGAAATACAATCCAGTGTTTGCATTTATTTAGCAGTATTCTGTGCCGCGGAGGCTTGTGATGCGCGGCTGTAAAGGCGGCGCTGTGTCAATGCTTACAGTATTGTAATTGACTGGTTTGTTGCTGCGCCTTAAGTAAAACATCCGAGCTGAATGAAACGGTTATCAAATAAACAAAGTAATCGATTGCTAAGCCTACTGATTCATTATTCAGTTTGTGCACTTGCAGCCTCTCTGGCGGGATTAAGCAGTTTGTTTTTGGAGATGGTTTAACCACCCCCCCCCCCCCCCCCCCCCCCCCCCCAAATAATAATATAGACATGCCAAAATGGCCCAAACAAGGAAAATATGAGAGTGATGTAATTGATCGCATTTACAGTAGCAGCCACTTAAACCAGCCAGTATGGATCTAGGAGAGGTTTTTTTTTTTTTTTTTTTTTTTTTGTCAATAGAAGTGAATGAAAGGCACATTGAATAAACAGCTACCCGATCTGAGTAGGCACAGACCCTGCACATTTGGGGGATTGGGTTAGTTAATGTCAAGGGAAAGTGTGTGTCTATATATATATATATATATATATATATATATATATATATATATATATATATATATATATATATATATATATATATATAAAAAAAATTGAAAATGTACTTTCCAAATATACAGTGTCCTCTGAAGACTTTTCCTTTTGAAATCCAGGTATAAAATGGACTTCCGGTAAGGTTAAATTCCTCCTCTTTTTTATTTCATTGTAGCAGAATAAATAAAATGGTACTGTAGTAACATTAGGGTCCACCTGCTGTAGGCTGCAGTCTCATTAGAAGTTACATTGAGACTGATCGTTTGCCAATACATGCAATATCTTACAGTGGAGAATTGGCATCTAAAATAAATGCCTGTATTAAATCAAATGTTATTTAAGTGTAACCCTACAAAACTCAATTAGTTTGGTACAGTGTAAATCATATTTTATGATGGGGGAGGGGTGTGGGAATGAATATCCTTTCCTCATAAGTCAGTTTTCAAAGTTCATCTACTGCTTGTAGTTCCTCATGCTAGGTTAGAATCTTACGCCAGGGGACTTGAAAAAAAAAATACCCAGTCAGCTGCCAGACTGACCTTTTTACTGAAGTAGATGCCAAATGTGTGTACGGCAGGGTTTGATTAATGTACACAGTTATTTTGTTCTATCACTGTTTTGCTCTGTCATTGATTTAAGTCGTCGTTCTCTATGGGAGGTATGAGAGCGCTGCTGTCTTACACTGTGACATGGATGCAATATGGTGAACTTCAGAGCCTGCTATGAACATTTTAGCTGCCCTGTGTTAATTTTCAGTTTGATCTTAAACAATGGGTCATTTTCTGCCTGTTTTTGAGAAGGCTGCACTTTGTTCTTTGTTTGTTTGTTCTTGCACTGTGTTGATACCTTTTATATTGACACATTTCCTGATGCCATTGCCCAGGGACTTAGTACTAGCAGATAAATATATTTTGTCGATGGATACTATAGTTGATTTTAAAACATGTGCCAGCTTTAGTGGATGCATGGATGATCAGGTTGACTATTATATTAAAACTTCATTATACCATCCAAAGTGCTAGGTGCCTAAGACTAGTGTCACAGTAATTGGTCTTTTGGTGAGTGTAGAAAAAGACACTGGCGTAATATGGTCAAACTTTCTCATTTTCGTTAGGGTCCTGGCTGCAGCGTTTTGCACAAGCTGCAATCTGGACAAAATAATTTGGAATACCAGAAAATAGGGCATTACAGTAGTCTATTTTAGAAGTTACAAAGGCAGCCCTCAGTCTCTCAGCATCCTGTTCTGAGAGAAAGCGTCTTAAATTAGCAGTATTTCTTAGATGGGAAAAAAAGACACCTCAGTTACGTTCTTGATGTGGGATTCAAATGAAAGATCAAAAAAAAAAAAAAAAAAAAAATGACACCCAGATTTCTAGTTTCTGTCTCAATGGGGTAGCTGTCCACTGTACAGGCACATTGATTTACCCTCTCTCATTGATTTCTTTATCCCAAAATTATGACCTTTGTTTTATCAGAATTTAAGAGTAGAAAGTTTGTTGACATGCATTTCTTAATATCAGTGACAGGTAGTATTTGCAGATGTGGAATCGCCTGGTTTCAGAGACAGATACAATTGGCATCGGCATAGCAGTGAAAGTTTACCGTGTCTGCGGACAACATCACCATCCTTATCATGCGACGGTTCAGTTGTTCATTGAATTTAAATTTATTTGCCTGGTGTTGCTAAGTGGCAGAGGGCATGTTGATGCTTGAGCAGCTTGTATTTTTGCATGCACCTAAATCTTATCCATCCTGCTGTTTACCTAAAACACCTTCTGTGGGGGCGTAAACCTTTTCAATTTATTAAGCCGAGATCGCTTGTGACCTTTTACCCTAACTCCAATCTCGCCTTCGACTTGACATTTAAAACCGCCGTCTGGAGAAGTAGGAGCAGTTGACTGCTTCACAGACAGTGGGCCTGCGTTTACATATACATATATAAGGACATGCAGATATTCTGTATGCCTAAATCCTGTGCATGCGGAGCTTTTCTGTAATATATAGAGTAATTCAGTATGGTGCTTATTCTTAAAAATATAGAAAATCAAACAGAATCTCACACCTCTAGTATCTGCTTGTAATCCACTTCACCTTGCGAAGGCTTATGACATTTTGTAGTGAGTACTGTATGTGAGCCCTGGTCTGTGAGCCATAGTAGCCATAGCTACACCTGATATAATAATCAGATGGTGAAGGTTAGGAAAGTCTTTGTCCTTGTGAAAATAAATGTAAAAAAGATAATTTCATTCTACCTCATTTTAAGATCTCCAATAAAAGGTTTCATCCAGTAGTACTGTTCTGACGCTGTCCTACAGACATGTGGGCTCCCACACCTGTCCAACCAGTATTAGAGGTTATCAAACATTTGCTGTGTTATTCCCCAAATTCCTAGCATCACTTGAACCAAGTGATGGTGCAGTATTTTTGAGAAGATGTTTCCTTTGATGAAGAATACTTTTATAAATTCCACCACTGTGCTGATATAACGTGTTGGTATAAAACATGCTGTGAAGTGCTCTGGTGAGGAAAGGTTTTAGCTGTCAAGGCAGCAAAACATTATCAGGGTCTCTGACTCATGGGCAAGGGAGTGTTTTCTCTCACGCCTTCTGCTTAAAACTACAATTGGCATTTTATATTTTGACATTTTTGTTGATTGTGATATACTTTTATTCAGATCCCCAAAAGTGTATTTCCATTGTATTATGGAACTAGCATCTCTCATGAAATGGCAAGTTAATAAACATCATCTGTTTCCACTACTCTAAAACATTTACACAGAGAAGATGGAAGTTCCCCAGTTCAGTGAGACAGCCTATAACCTGGGGGTCTTTCACACGTGGAAATGACTGACCTTTCAAGGTTGGTTCGGGTGTTTTTTGTTTGTACTCCCATTTTTACGCAAAGGGCTGTGGATTCATAATGTTCACAATCTTATAAAAAATACCAATCTGTACCATTCCTTCAGTTTAAATAAGAAATGTCAGTTTTTTACAGCATATTAAACATGTGCATTCTTCTGTTCAACTTAGTAAGTTGTTTTGTTTTGCTTTTTTTTACAGAGTGCATCGAGTGCTAAAGTGTTGAAAGAGGCTGTCAGACATTTGCATTCTCTAACCGCAAGAGAGTCTTCTGAAGTAATGCTTGGGGTGCAAGTCACACAGTGATTACCATTTAACCATGAGTATAATCATTGCAAGTATTGTGTGTTCACTCACTGTGAAGGTTTTAAACCAATTTTAAGTAATACTTAAACTCTTGTTCATTTTATTTCAAAACCTGAGCTGGCTTAACATTAATTTTTCTCCTCAATCTTTAAGCTATAGGGCTAGTTCAGTTGAGATTTCTGAAACTATGAAGGTGTTTAGAGAGTGCATTCTTCAGCCATGCCTGGTCCTGACCATCACACTCTGCATTAAGAACCAACCCTTTTTTATAGACTTCTAGCATCTTAAGGATGTTGGATTGGATTTTATACAAGTTTCCAAGTTAATGAGAATACTTCATATGTGTGTTTAGTGTGGGTCTTGGTAACTAAACTGGAATTCCTATTCTAACATTTTAAATGCTTTTTAGGTCAAATTATATTTATGTACTGGTTTTGCCACATTCTCTATGAAGATTTATTGCAAATCCTGACTTTAAAACAATGTACTGTAGTTAGAACTCATCATCATTCTCTTCATTTTAGCCAGCTGTAATACAGGATGTTGATAATACGGTACATTCACTTGTTTTCTGTGCCCTGCCTTTTGATCACCAGGGTGGCAATGCTTTGATTTCAAATAACCTGAAGTTTACTAATTTTCTTAAGCTAGGTTCTTCTAACAGCAGTAAAAACAATCCAAAAAAAAATAATTAAAGCTTGTCACCATAACATTAAAAAAAAAAAAAAATCTGTGAAAAAGAATCCTTGGTGTTGTGCTTGCAGCCACGTCAACAACAGCAAAAAAAAAAAAAAAAGCTGTCTGTTGAAACCCTGATTTACCTTGCCCCCCACCCCTCTCTCTGTTGATAATGATTATGTTGCTGCTGCTTTGAGAAATACAGGCGCTGTTCTGCCAGTTAGTCGTGACTCTGCTCAAAAGCTGTTTGCGGACAACAAGGCCTGGTTGCTAAGCAACACTCGCTGTAACATCCCTCTCTGTAAGATGGGGAGGAGGGGTTGGTGTTGAAATACCCCATTTCAATGACCACAGTATCCGGCTTTTCTAGTTCAAGTGCCCCCTTATTTTTGTTTTGTTTCTTTCTTTGTTGTTTGGACTACTGCATGATTACAGGAAGTAGGCTAGGTCTTAGTTGGATTTCATGTTGTTGCATTCTGTTATTTTGACCACTATCATGCGGATAATACACAAAACCTTTTAGCTGCTGTATTCTGTACAATGTGTAACCCACTGAGATAGATTCCCCTCTGAACTGTTAACTGAGAACACCCTAAACATGAACCTTCCATGATGTGATGATTCATAAAGCATGTACAGTAATTGTGTATCTCCTGATCACCCACTGATATTTATGATACAGTAATAGTGAGTGTTATTTTCCAAACTACTGTTAAAGTAGGCAACTACAATAGCCATATGCAGTCTGTCTTATTTACTGTACCTATAGGGCCAGCTGAGAGGATTTGAATACTGAGCTTAAGATTTATGTTCTTAATTAGGGTTAGGGCCTCGAGGGCAAGCAATGGCTCAAAGACAATGTTTAATGTGTTCGAAAGACTGTAGTACAGTTTTATATTGGCCCGTTGGCCTGCACCAGGTAGAGCACGGCCCATTTCTGCACCTATGCCCCAATTTCTGTATAAATCACAAAAGTAAGACTTGCTGTAAAACATTAGAAGACATGAACAGAACAGTAATAAACCGGTGTATTTGATGATTAGATTCTTATAAGCTGTTTTTTTTTTTTTTTTTTTATCCAGGTGTCATTCAGCAGATAAGAGTATGATGATGCATGTCTTGTATTAAGAATGCAGAAATGTATTAAAACTGTAGTTAGCCTACATTTAGCTTCAAAGCTAATTTATCACCCAAATGGATCTTTTGCAAGAGGTCATTTTTAATTGAGTAGCTATTTTGTTTACACAGGAATTTGTATAAATTCTTTAAACCCATGTGAATTACCCACACCCCTTCCACACCATGTTAAAGGTCCAGCCTTATTTTTTTTTTTTTTTTTAATTATGTCATTATTGGAACAAAGTCCTGTTTTTTCTAGTTTCTCTTATTAAGTTATATTGAAGGTGCCCTTTTTTCTCCCTTGTGTTTTTATAGGGACACAAGGGAGAAAAAAATGAAAGGGCTGTGATTACTCAAAGTCATTTTTGACCTTTCTGAATTAAACAGTCGTGCCTTATCATTGCAGCACAGTGGAAAATAGTGAAGTCTAGGTTCAGCGTTCAATTGCCTTCGCCCTGGTAAAACTGTCTGACCTGCAGTTCTATTGTGTAATCAATGGTAATCTTTATCTAAGAAATTAATATGGTATTACCAGTATCTGGGGTTTAACCCCTTACATACAGTACACTAGCAGTTCCCTGTGACTACATTTAGAACCACCCAGAGAATTCTTAACCCAGTTGTAACCACCCACGTTGCTGGTCACTGCACTGTACTCTCATGAATGTTGTCTTTAATACAAATACTTTAGCCATTTGAATTTAATTGCTGGTGATGAAGTCGCCTTCTTGATGGAATTAGTTATTAATTCACCCCTTTAAGGTGTTGATGTAACAATGAGATCGTTGTATAAATCATTTTGCAATTCTACTTAGATCTGTCGTGCAAGAACAAAACAAAGTTGCAGACAAAGTGAACATGTAAGATATTGTTATTTCATACACATGAAAAATTAACATCCCGGATACACTATGCTAATCTCTAATCTAAAGTTTTAAAATATAACTAAAATCTGTCTTGAAAATAAACAGAAACACTTTCTAAACCCCTAATAATAACATTTCCTTAAGGTGTTTTGGTGAAGACGGGTTTGGTGAAGGCATTTCGGGCTGGTTTTCTTCTTGCCTCTTGGGGCGTTGGCAAAGTGTTGCTGCCCAAGGACAACTGTCTTTTCAGCTACCAGTGATGTCTGGTGTTCCTGAAGGGTCTGTTTTGGACCCTTTGTTGTTTAAATTGTATGCTAATGATTTGGCAGCTGTGCATTTCTCAGAATGTTCCAGTGTTATTATGTTTACAGAACGCACTACATTATATAAAACAGTTATACATCCAGAAACAGACTCATTAGCGTTTCAACATTAGATCAGTCATGTCTATGATTGGTTTGGAATTCATTATTAGAAAGTCACTCATTATAAGCTCTTGGGGTTCGGGGAATCTGATAACTTGCCCTGGTCACACCATGCCGATTATGGTTGCAGCAAAGCGAGAAGAATTTTGGGGGTTATTTTTCGTACCTTTAGAGATGCCCCTCCAAATGTTGTTTTACATCGTTACAAGAGTTTGTAAAAGCTATTTTAGAGTACAACTGTGTTTGTCTGGGACCCATTTAAAAAATACTGTACTAAGAAGCTTGAGTCTGTGCAAAAATGTGCTTGTAGGATTGTACTGAATGACTGGAATTGAGATTCAACTCATGATAACCATCTTAGTCACTCTTCTCTCAAACCATTACATGGCAGAAGGTCCTGTTTTATTCTTGTTCATTTCTATAAGGTCCTGCATTCACTGTATTCTGCCTCTATGTCAGTCTGTGCTCCTAAACGACCTGGGCTGAGAGTCTCCACAGAGCTTCTCTGATCATCAGCCCTTTTTGCCTTCAGTTACTCTTTCTTTGGAACAGCCTTGGGGTTCTGGAATGCCCTTCTGGATTCCATTGTGTCATTGTCAAGCCTGTCCTGGTTGAAAACTGCTGTTCAGTGTAATCTGCCTTTGAGGTGAACTTGTTTTAGTTGTAATAAAATTTAAATATAAATATTTTTTTTTAATATATTATGTATTGTATGTATACACGTGTGTGTGTGTATATGTGTGTTTGTATTGATATTACTTGGATGTATAGTAATTGTTGTATTGTTAATTATTGAGAGTGGTCTACGTAGGTCTGTCTTTGTGTTAGTGCTACACTATTGAGATGTACCTGTGCTGGCCCTGTGGACACAAAGTGAATAAACTGAACTGAACTAAATTTCCTAAAGACCCCTCAATTTTGTCAAATCAGTATTAACTTCTACAATTATGCAATAATAAACCCTGTTCACAAGGACTGTTGTTGGATTATAGATCAGTTTCATGCAGGCCTCTGGAAACTTAATTTTTAAGTCGATAACAGAACATGCCATTCATCATACAGCACTACTACTTAATTTGAAAGCTGATATGTTTCAGTCCGGTACAAGAGTCTTCTTGTTCTCTGCACTTACAGTTACTCCTTCAAGCTATGTAAATTTCATATATAACATTTAGGGGTGGTTTCGGTGCCCCTAATTAATACTAACCTCGGACTACTGTACCCGAGGAAGCATTAGGTACTCAAGATTAGTAGTAATCGGGGTCTATGAAACCGTAGATTCATGTCTACAGTACTTTCTTAGACAATAATTCCTTTACAAGGTGTTAAAACGTTCTATTTACATTCACTGTACGCAATACTCTTTGATATATTTCAGAACTAGAAGAATACCCTGATGCTCCTCATACTTCTCTGTCCGTGTTGTTGCTGTAGTCTCATCCCTACAGTCCAGATGGTGTTAATACTGACATTACTACTTGATTATTATCATCCTACCCTGCAAATTAGACATGTTTTTTTTTTTTTTTTGACCTACAGTATCAGCCCATTAGTACACATTGTCTTTATGACTACATTGCTCCAGTTTACAGTATCAGATCAGTGGAAAACTGCAAAATATTTCCACTAATGTCCGCAGTGTACATCATATTTGAAATGGCTTTATTTCCAAGTCAAGACTTCCTGCTTTTGTCATCACATAAACTAGTTAATTATTCCAGTCTTTTAACAATGACATTGATTGTAATGAATGTGTATTTAAAAAGCCCTGTTCAGTATACCATGATTCTATACTCTTGTGTCTGACAATTGCACACACTTATGAGCAGTGGGTTGAAACTCCCCGAATTAGAACAGATACTGTAGAACTCTGGCCTATAGCCGGGGTGAAAGTGTGCTGCACGTCACACTAGTGTCACTCACTGCAGGGGGTGTGGCTCTGTGGGGATAAAAGCACCATGGTAGACGCAGTATGTCAGTGAAAAGTGCTGTGCTTGTAAAGAAAGACACTTGGTATTCATACCGGATTAAACAGAGAGATTTATTTTTTCATAATAACATTACACAAGTGATTGCTAACTGTGAGTATTTTATTTTTGTTTAACAAGGACATGAATATGTTACTTAGAAAGTTCAGTTACACACACACACACACACACACACACACACACACACACACACACACACACACACACATACACACACACACACACACACACACACACACACACACACACACACACACAACTTTATATATACACACACACACACACACACACACACATACACAACTTTATATATATACACACACACACATACACAACTTTATATATATACACACACACACACATACACAACTTTATATATACACACACACACATACACAACTTTATATATACACACACACACATACACAACTTTATATATATACACACACACACATACACAACTTTATATATATACACACACACACACATACACAACTTTATATATACACACACACACATACACAACTTTATATATATACACACACACACACACATACATTTATACACACACACACACACACACTTTATATATATATATACACACACACACACACACATACACAACTTTATATATATATACACACACACACACACACACATACACAACTTTATATATATACACACACATGTACACATATAGATACCTGTACATTTTAGTTCTTAGTTCTATTTGTGTACAGCAGTTACACATAAGAAGATGCATATTGTTTATCTGTGTATTTATCTGTATATTTATGTGCTTTTAAGTATACATACATGAATGTGTGAATAACCTGGGTTTATTCTGTAAAATGTTAATTAGTTTAGAGTTTCTTTCTATAACAGAAGAATATTACTCACATCGATGGTCTCAGTCAGACTCTTTTTTGATGTGGGTCTGGTCGTCTTTTACTTGTTAAAACATTCTTACAATTGAGAGCTATTGTCCAACTTGTAAGTCCATCTGTATGGTAAATACTGTAGTTTAGTGAAAATAGTCATTACCTAAAAGAGTAACACAGTTGTACTGTTGATACAGCTGTTGGCTTTGAACGAATTTCTGAAAATACATTTACATACAAGACTAAAAATAATGATTAATTTGCATTCAAGTTTTGACCTTTGAGCACAGCTTCCCCTGCCAACCAAAAGTCATGGGCGGCTGGCTCGTACTGCAGGTCTGGCTGTTAAGACTGAAGTTCAAGACAGCTAGATATTGAACAGTAACAAGTAAAATTGGACTGGACTGGAAACCTGTTTCAATTAGTTTTTCTGCTTTTTTTCTGTTTTATTTTTAAAATTGTTGTTGTTTTATATCTAACTTGCAGGGTAAAATACAAGCAACAGATCATTGTAATTATGGAAAGTGTTCTTTCCTAACATTCACTTGGTACAAAGCAAGTACAAACACCTGCTGTCATAGGCTACAAATACAGTGCTGATATTAGTGGTAAAAAATGTGCAGCTGTGTTGCCTAAATGACTGAGCTCTGGTGTAATTAGTGAAGAGGGCAGCACTCGCGTGATCTTATTATTTTGGCCGATCGAAAAAGGGAAGCAAGAGCAAGGTAAACTAAGTTCCTTGTTGGAAACTTTGTCTAATAGTGTCATGACATCAGAATTGCGTATTGCTCTGCTGTTTATCTAGAGACAGCCACATGATTCTTTTGATTAACGGTTTGAATCCCTTTTTTAATACATTCTTCTGGGAGTAGGTGCATGGAAGACCACAGCTGCTTTCTCTTTTTTTTAAATACAAACACACACTTAGTCACCAGGCAATACAAAAATGGAACAGGTTTTACTGTGACATTTTGTTTAAGTTTAGAACCCTCAACTGAGGGAGGGTTTTTATGACCTTATATAAATACAGTATCTATCTACTGTAGTAAATCGAAATAGTAGCTCATAATTGGCATAGAGCATGTAGTACAAATCCACAAGACCATAACTATGCAAATTCAGATATTTAAAAGGACTATATGCAAATTGTTATTTTATGTTATCAATTACAGATAATATGGTTTTGAGGATATTTTACAATGCCCTTTCAATTCTGCTATTTTTGTATTTTACTTGTTTTATATGACATGTTAAGGAGACTCATTGCTTGAAACTAATAATGCTGACTTGTGGTTGTAGATTGAAAATAATTTGTCATTGTTGTTCTTCTTTAGGACTATATAGTTTCACTTGTCTCTCCGGAGCACAGAATAAAGGAACGCTTAACATTAGCGTTGCGTAAACGGCTGCTGACAGTGAAATCCACCATTGAGTATGACTCACAGGCTGTTGTGGAGATAAAAGAAAATGCTCTTGAGATTTCGGGCGGCGAGCACAACGTAATGACGGCCTGGTCCATGGTGGAGAAGTTGAAAATGGAGAAACGGTCCTCCAGAGAAGAAGTGAACGTTCTCAGAGAGACAGCAGCAGACTGCAGCGCAGAGTCTGAGGACGGCACTAGCTCCGAGAGCGAAACGGAGCCAGCGTGCGACAAGAAGAGGGAGCCACTAATCAACAACAAGCCCCACCGCCAGCTCTGCCGCTCCCCCTGCCTGGACCGGCCTAGCTTCTCCCAGAGCAGCATCCTGCAGGACCTCCAAGCCGACGACACCAGGGCAGCCAGCTGCAAGCTCAGCCTGGATAAGGAGTACCAGGCCAAAATGGATTTTGCTTTGAAGCTGGGGTATTCTGGTGAGCAGATCCAGACTGTACTTAACAAACTGGGCGCTGACGCCCTCATTAATGACATTCTGGCAGAACTTGTGAGGCTGGGCAATAAGGGCGACGTAGACACACAGAGTAGCGCGTGCACGAGCTCAAGCATGTTGGTACCTCGGGGCCCCTGTACAAAGGAAATCACCAGCCCAGAAATCTCATTGGAAGAGGAAGCCGTGGACAATTTAGACAATTTGAGACCAATAGTGATTGACGGGTCTAATGTGGCTATGAGGTAGGTTTCTTTTTATTCAGTTTTAATAATGTGTGCAAAAGGCACACACAAGAAAATCTTTTCCTTCATCATACAATTAGTAACAATTTAGTATTTATTTTTTTTTGCCAAGGAGATAAATCTAAACCACTACACTAGGTCTATAAAATAATATTGAATAAAGATGTAAAACAATTTTTTTTTTTTTTGCAAATTGTTTTAATTGTAGTCATGGAAACAAAGAGGTGTTCTCTTGTCGTGGGATCCAGCTCGCTGTCGACTGGTTTCTGGAGAAGGGGCACAAAGACATCACAGTGTTCGTGCCAGCGTGGAGGAAGGAGCAGTCCAGACCCGACGCACCGATCACAGGTACAAACAACACGGGACACAGTAACCTGCGTAACGGCAAAGATGCAAAACCTCTTCAAATGAAACCGTTTCGGCTGGTTTTACAGACACGGATTAATGATGTGCTACCTTACCTGTGTTAACATTAGGTGGGTTAATCAATGTCTCTGAAACCAGACATTTATGCTTTAATATATTAAGTGTACGGTTTAACAGTACATAAATGTTCATGTACTTCCACGTTAGCTAAGCTTCATGCAGTGCTAAAATAACATTTCCTTTTAATAACTTAAGAGTGTTCCCTGTAAAATGCATGTTGATGTGCATTTTAAAATAATATATAGTATTTGTGCATTTGTTCCATCATATCTGTGCTTTACATATCGTCACATTTTCTACATCACAATACAAGGATTCTTTGCATTATATTTGGAGGTTTTTTACTAAAAATTTCACACAACTTCCCAGATCAGGAGATCCTGAGAAAGCTTGAAAAGGAGAAGATTCTTGTATTCACACCTTCCCGAAGAGTCCAGGGGAGGAGGGTGGTGTGCTATGATGATCGCTTTATTGTGAAGCTGGCGTGTGAATCTGATGGCATCATTGTGTCCAATGATAATTACCGGGATCTGCAGAATGAGAAACCAGAGTGGAAGAAATTCATAGAAGAGCGGCTCTTAATGTACTCCTTTGTAAACGACAAGTAAGTTGCTCAACAGAATTCGTTTTGTGGAAGAGGATGTTTTATAAAGCAAAATAAAAACAAATAATAATAAAAAAACCTTTTTAACTGCAGGTTTATGCCACCTGATGATCCTTTGGGGCGTCATGGTCCAAGTTTGGAGAATTTCCTCAGAAAACGACCGGTTATTCCTGAGCATAAGAAACAACCCTGTCCATACGGTAAATAATGTTTAATTTAAATAGAAATCTATATACTGTATAAATCACAGGTATTGAATAGTACATGTGTGTGTCTGTCCTATGCATACATTTTCTTGATTATAAATTGGGCACATGGCCAAGAGAGACTTATGAGCAAATGAAAATGTTACTTGAAGAACTTTGTATGCAAGTTTTTTTTTTGTTTTTTTTTAATGATTTTCCTGATTTTTCTACAGGAAAAAAGTGCACATATGGGCACAAATGCAAATACTACCACCCAGAGCGTGCTAACCAGTCACAGAGATCGGTAGCAGATGAGCTACGGGCTTTTGCCAAGTTGTCTGCTGTGAAAACCATGAGTGAAGGTGCCCTGGCAAAGTGTGGCACCGGGCCTGCCACAGCTAAAGGAGAGAGCAGCTCTGAAGTGAAACGCATTGCTCCCAAGCGTCAGTCAGACCCTAGCATCCGCTCAGTGGCCTGTGAGCCAGAAGAAAGGCTGTCGGCAGCTCGCAAACCTGAGGCTAGCTCTGTGCCTTCTCTTGTGTCTGCTCTCAGCGTGCCAACAATGCAGCCAGCCAAAAGCCACGCTGCTGGTGCCTTGAACACCCGCTCCGCCAGCAGCCCCGTGCCGGGTTCTTCACAGTTCTCTCAGTGCTCGTCGCTGGAACACATGTCTAGTGTGCAGTATCCACCTATCCTGGTCACCAACAGCCACGGCACCTCCGTCAGCTACTCGGAACAATACCCCAAGTACGACACCGGGGGTGCTGATCACGGCTACTACTCCATGTTGAGCGACTTCTCAAATCTGAGCCTCTGCAGCATGCACAACTCAGACAGTTTCTACAGCATGGAACAGGAGCACGGCATGTACACAAGAAACCCCAGCCCTTGCCCTGATCCTTGTATTAGCCATTCGAGTAACGAATCCTCCTACTCCTATGGGGACATGTACATGAGTTCAGGGGATGGAGGTCCAGAGGAAAATGTTAAGTGTCACCTGCCGCCTTCTCAGAACAGGCTGCAGCCATTTTCCCATGGCTTTCACGAGGCTTTAAAAAGAGTGCAGAGTTACGGACCCGACGAGCCCAAACAGGCGCCACGCAAGCAGTCAGTTTCTCATCTAGCGCCGCATGTACAGCACCCCGTGGTCGGGGCCCGGTCGAGCTGCCCTGGGGACTATCCCATACCTGAGAACGTCCACCCGTCCTCGACTTCACAGCCGAGTCGTGCTTTAGGCATGACCAGGATGGACAGTATATCAGACTCCAGACTCTACGAGAGCAACCCCATGAGACAAAGGAGGCCTCCGCTGTGCAGGGAGCAGCATGCCAGCTGGGACCCCCTTCCCTGTGGCACTGAATCCTATGGGTACCACTCTTACCCCTTAAGCAGCAACCTCATGCAGCCTTACTACGAGCGCGTGATGGTGCGAAGCATGCCTGAGAAGATGGAACAGACCTGGAGGTCCCCGTGGGAAGGCATGCCTGCAGAGCCTCAGGAACGCCATGTAATCCCAGAGCACCAGTACCAGACCTACCGCAATCTCTGCAACATTTTCCCACAGTATCTTGTTCACTCCGTTATGGAGAAGAATCCTCACATGACAGACCCCCAGCAGCTTGCAGCTGTGATAGTCACCAAGTTAAGGTCTGGGCATTAAAACATTTCATTTTGAAGGCAAAATAAGTATAATATTATATATTGTATGGACAGAAAACGACATGGTTTTAAATAATAATAATGAAAAATAAAGAAATTTAATGCACAAAGTATATATTATTGTATATATGTATTTGTATCTGCTGTAGCACTGCTGTAAATATTTTGTGACTGGCACAAAGACATTTTCATAAAAGGTGTGGAAACCTAAGGAAGTGTATACCTCACTGCATGGATTTTAACTTAAATTGCCTTTTATTCAAGTGACCTCATAGTGATCATTCTTAACCACTTTTAATTTATGCTATTTTAATGTTAGTTAAAAAGCATATTTGCTCCATGGAATATGTTGAGTATTATCAATGTGAAATATTTAAATTTGCTGTCGTAACAATTCAATTATTAGAATATTTATTTCCTATATTTCTTCCTTTCTACTTTTTTTTAAAATTTAGAAATACTTAGTTAAACAGAGAGGCAGGGAAAATGGGTCTTATTTACCATTTATAGCCACTGACTGTTTCTGAATTGGTTTTGTTATTTGGATAAATATGTTTAGAAAGTAGCCATTGTGAAAACCTATTTCAAAGCTGCTGAGATTATTCCAAAACATTAAGTACTGTTATTGTTGTTGGGTATTAGTTTAAAAGTACCAGTTTCTAATAGCAGGTTTATTTTATTTTATTTTGTTTACCAACCCTAAAAAGTTACTATAAGACACTTGGGCTTTAAGACAGTCCACAGTTGTATTTCATGATGCTTTTATGTTTGTTGGTTTAATGTTGCATCAATGTAAAACTGACATCATTTTCCAATTCATATATCGGATTATGGCTCATCCAGGTGGAATATGTATAAAGTATAGTTTTCTGTTAAACCGGTACTTCTCTTTGTGAAATTTAAAAATCCATGTGAGGGTGTGCATTCATTTCCTTGAGTCTCAGGTACCTTGCAAGGTGATAAAAAGAGCCTTCACGGAAATGCACTTTGACTCATTTCCAAACCTTCAGTACCTGCAGTAGGTTTTTTTGGGGGGGGGTGGGCTGTCGTTCTGCAGCTGAAGCCCTGAAGAGGCTGCCTTTTTCTTTAATGCTGCACCGAAAGGACACCGCCACCCTTCTTAGATTCAAGTTTTATTTAAATATTTTGGAATGTTATTAGCTCGAGCCAGTTCGAGCGGGACTTGTTGACTTCTAGTTTTTTCATGAGAGTCAGGAAGGCCGTGTACGGCCCTCTGTTTCTTCATGAGAAGGTGTGACACTGCCTAAATGTTTCTTACTGTGAAACACTCCGAACGTGAGGCTGCAGTCAGGTTTGTTTCTGGCATTTTGCTAACGGCTTGCATGCTGCTGTTTTTATCTTTTTATTATACTTTTTTCTTATGTAATCTGTACTGAACTTAATTCAGCCATAACTTTGAAGTACACACTGATTATTGACACTAGCTTTTGTAAGGCCAATTTGTTTTTTGTTTTTTTAAGGGCAGATATATTTTTTATTTTTAGGTAACACTAATGCTTTTTTTAAATACAAAATTTGTAGGGGAAAAAAAAAACAGCTGCTCTCCAAGCATGATAAAATATAAAATTATTTTAGCCTGAAGCTGTCATCCTTTTTTATGTTTTTGTTGCCCTTCTGTCAAGTTTAAAATCCCCTCTTCTACGCACAGCTGTTGGGTGTCTTCAGGTACTTGACTTGCTCAATCCTGCCCTGATTCTGCTCCATACTTTTTCTGTTTTAAATGCAGCAAAAAGCAATGCCCCAAATGTCCAGAAACGACCTTTGTTTGTTGATACAAATTGTATCTCTTTTTTCTTGATTGTATAAAATATTTATGAAATGTACAGTATCATCTATAGTATAGCTTTAATATCGATTTTTTTTTTTTTTTTTTTTTTTGCCACAATGTTTGTGACACTGTGTGTCACTGGGAGTAGCCCATGGGTATGTACTATTTCTTACTGGGCACTGTAGTTTATAGAAAAAAAAAAAAATTGAAAAAATGCTAGGTGTGCACAGATCTCTTGTGTACTGCTTTTAGCATTATCCTGTCCTCTATCTGTACATGATTTATTATGAATAAAAAGTAAACTGTGTTAATAAAGCTGAGATATGTTGTTACACTGTATTCTTAAAACTGAAAAATGTGTGGTAATTCAAGCGCTGTTGTACCTGATCAGTATAATAACACATCTGCCTTGCCCACTATTCTTGCAGTTGCTAAAATTGTTTTGCAAATGGCTAGCTCTTTAATGACGTTTTGAAGCCAATTCGCTCTAAACGTCTACTATAAAAAGGCATTGTATTTCTAATCTACTCAAGCTAATATCTAAGCAGTTATATAATGACCAGGATCTGTGAAACTTTGCTGGGATCACCACACTTTTTGTTTTATATATAAATTTTTTTTTTTTTTTTTAAATAAATATTATGATTGCAAGTTGCCATGACTTTCTGGCTCAGAATTTTGCCTAAAGTAATAAAAAGCCACTTGGAGGCTTAGTGTATTCAGTCACCTATTTTAATGTGAGCCAGTTAAAAAGCAATGTAAAGTGTATGTATTTCAAAGGCAACGAAGGATATATTTGCAGATTTTTTTAAAAAACATTGTATTGACATTCAATGAGGTGGTATCTCTTTTAATTGGAAGCATATCGTACTTGCATGTTCTTGAGCTAGTCTTAATCTTGCAAATCTAATTGAGAGATATTTGAATAGTGCTGTGTGTGTATGTGTGTGTCTGTGTATATATATATCTGTATATAAACAATTGAACAATTCTGCAGTTTTACCTATAAATCAATTTACTTATCTTCCAACTTGCCCTCATTTGCTAAGCTTTATTTATTGTTTAAAATGTTTCAAGACGTACACTTTTACTATAACATTTCTTACTGAAAATGAGATCCGAGACTAAATACAAATTATACTAACTGCATTATTAATTGAATTATTATATTGTGTATCTGAAGTTCATGATTAGATTTGACAATCTGAGCGAAAAAGTTGTTTTTCTGTTAAGTGTACTCTGCTGTGCTTATTTAGCTATGTCAAGGGTGAGTTGACTAATATTAGTCCTTGTGTTGTGTTGAGCTGCAGTAGTTTGTTTTATTCTTTGGTTGAATGAAACTTGTTGCTAAAATTAATTGTATATATATATATATATATATATATATATATATATATATATATATATATATATATATATATATATATATATAATTAAACAGAAAAAGAAACAACTTTATAAACTCTTTGGGTCTGTTGACCCAAACACAATGTAAGTCTCAATGACAAAGTGTGTCTGTTTCTTTAAATAAAGCCAATGTGTGGTGTTTGTACAGTAATTGTAACGTGTGTGGAATAAACATGTTTAAATTGGGCCCAATACATACAGCAATGTCCAGTCGCAGGCCCTCTCCTCAAATGATTCTCGTCCAGTTCAAAAGATATAAAGGGTAACATTCCGTTTGAATGTAAAACAATCCGTGGAAATCATTCTAATAGAGCTGTCAAAATAAGCAAAGGCACCGAAAGCAGCCTCTCCCAGCTCCCTCTGATGGAGCTGGTTACTTAATGGGCTCCCAGTGTAAAGTACAGTAGTCGTGAGTGTTAACCCTCAGAATAAGGAGTAACTAACATACATGGGATGCAGAGGCCTTTTTATCAATGTTAAGAACAGGAGAATAGTGGAGGTAGGTGAAAGAATTTATACATGGGAGTTGTACAATGAAACGTGATAGATGCATCAGCAGCCTTAAGACTATATTGGGCTGCAGACCCGTTTTCATACTGGAGCAAGTAAATGGAAACATGGCAGAACACAGATTCAGAGTTGCAGTGTTATTTATACCTTCTTCAGTAGGTGTGGCTTGAAAATCCTTAACTCAGACAGCAAGGATCACTACTCCGATGATCGTACTGAATAAGATTCTAGATGTTGTGAAGGGTTCTAGTCTGTAAGGATGTGTGTGGGCACTTGTATTACCTTGCACTTGTCCCCCACACAACTGCTCTATCTCCTACTGGACATGGGGTACAGAATACTTGTTTAAAAGGTCAAAATCAGCAATAAAATAGATTTTCACAAAACTCCTTTCAGTAAGTTACAAGCCAACATACTGGTTCCTGATGCAGCGGAGATCGCGATACAAAAGACAGATTTTGTTTATGCTTTACTATATGTTCCTGTGTGTGTATTATATAATAATAAAAAAATTTAAAAAGCAGATGTTGGTTTAAATGTATGGTTAAGAGCTACTGTTATTCTAAAATGTTTAGCTTGTATTTATCATGTCACTATGAATTGAAAAATGTAGAAAATAATTATTTATTTGGTGCATATGGTTTAACTTCATGGTACTGAAAATGAACAAGCTTTTTTTTCCTTCAAGAAAAAAAGTTTGTAAGTTGAATGTGGTACGATCATTTTAGTGTTTTAAATACTGATAGTTCCTTTTAATAAGACTATTTTTAATAAATGCCTGCATTCTCTATTTTAGCATGAAGTGTTCTTTTTGTTCAAAGGTAACTTGGTAAAAAAAAAAAAGTAAAGAAAATATACCATGTTAAACTAATTATTTATTAAAATAGTTGTATTGTGCTACCATATGCAGCTGGTTTATTGCTATTGAATGTACATGAAATATTAAGTATGATGTAACAGGATTTTGTTTTAAAATATATATTACACGTGCATACATATTTGATATTTATTTTGCATTCTTATCTGAAAATTCTGTGTAATGTGTTGCTGTTGATATAAAAGGTCCAATTTTGGACTTGTATAAACCACAATGTGCCAAGATATTTCACTTAACAGGCATACTCTAGCCCTTTGTAAGGAAATGTCATACAGACAAAGCAGCCAATACTATCATACCACATATCTGTATTCATATAGAAGCCTAAGGCAGTTCCCTTATACACAGACATCTGCTGTCCTATAACCCTACGATACAAAATGCATTGCACAGATCTACAGACCATGGGTCTAATTGTTAACAGTTAACTGGAATCTTTAAGAAGGAGGCTTCAGTCTCAGTAATGTTTTTTTTTTTTTTTTTTTTTTTTTTTTTTTTTTTTTTTTTTTTAAACAATTCAAACATTTTTAAAGAAAACACAAAAATTCAAATAATAAAACAGTAGTTCTACTAGGGTGTTCTAAACTCAAATGCCAATACCTGACAGGATGTTATTTAAAGTTTGTTAACAGGCAATTACTTATCCATTCACTTTAAACTTGTAATAAAGACAATGAAAACTCATTTGAATACCACACAGGTACAGTAAATACAATGGTCTTTCCTCAGACAATATCGGTAGACATGAACATCAAAAACAGAACTCAATGGGCCGCCCTGCATGTGTGCAACTTAGCAGATGGACAATTTGTCTTTTCATAATAGTCCATAGTGTAGGTATTTTGGGGCACAGCAAACAAGGCAATAAAGGGAGACATGTAATTTATTGATTGCACCTAAACTATACCAAGACAACAGCAAATAAATAGCAAAATGTTATTGTGTAGTCCTAAATCAAAACATTGCGGTGGGATTTTCTTAGAAACAGTATTGTCTCGTTAGAAGCTAGGCTTGTCGGAGAATCTGTTTCCCAAACTTAAATCAAGCACAATCCTGTGTCCTATAAAAAAGCTTCAGAGCTTTTTTACGACAGAAAGGTGTTAACAAGTACACGCAATAACCCAGACACTGAAATTAGGCAAATCAACAAATCTGCAACAGTCTGCACGGCTGCTGGAGAACAAGCAAGCCAGCTTTTACAGCACGAGAAAAAGTGGAATCTAGAGCAAGTCACATTGTTTCTGTGCAGGAAACCCCCGGCTGTAGAAAGCATTGCTCTGTGCAACTGCTGTATTCAGAGCACACATTTCCCCCTTCTGCCTGTGAATGAAGTATTTCTCCTCCTCCTCTTCTAGAAAAGCTGCAAGCCACTTTTTAGTTTGTGAAGATCACTTTGTGTCCACAGGAGGCCTTCCGAGATTCCACGGCTGCAATAGAAACAAAAAAAGTTCCCATTTTATGAATACAGGGAGAGGCCACCATCATAACTTATGAGCCACCAGGCTTATTTAACAAGAAACAATAAAGCTTAAGCCTTTTTAACCAGCTTTAAATGGGCAGCACAACTGCAAAGGACAAATACAGGGGTAAACTACGAACATGGTCAATGGCTCAAGGATGTGTCGTTTATGCTCAGCGTCATACGGGTATATCTCAAAACATCATTGTGAAATCAAGCGAGGATCTGAAACTGCTGG
Source organism: Polyodon spathula (assembly GCF_017654505.1). Taxonomy (NCBI): domain Eukaryota; kingdom Metazoa; phylum Chordata; class Actinopteri; order Acipenseriformes; family Polyodontidae; genus Polyodon; species Polyodon spathula. The sequence goes on along the minus strand of NC_054553.1, from coordinate 2,211,768 downwards.
GTATTAACCACTTCTCGCTCTTCTTTCATTTACTCTGCATTTCCCAGTAGCAATCAATCATATTCTTAGAATAATAAAAACAACCCTGCAATGGACCTCTCTTCTAAGGACGTCGTCCTCGTGATTGTTTAGCAGGTAGATCAGGCAGAGACGATTTGGAGCACACTGTCTGAGTTAGGACACTCCGAATCCAAAGATTGTTCATTTCTGTACTGCTGCTGCTCGTCCTCTACATCCATGACAGCCCTCACCGATGTCACGGTTTAAAACATCAATACGTTATGGTTCAAAGCTTCCACTTATGAGCTTTTAACAAAAAGAAGAATATATATCTCAGATGAAGAAAGTGTGCAAAAGCAAAAGCCCACTGTGGATCAACGACAACCCCATTTACAGTCTAGAAAATGGCAAGTCAACTCAACAAATCGTACCGATAATACTCTAATACTCCCTCACAAGCTACATTGCAGACAGGGGAGATACAGCTTTACAGTAAGTTATTATTAAATGTAAACCTTGATTAAACATGCAGCTTCTTGAATTGCTTTGGATTATACAATGCACCAAAGTTCATTAAAAAAAAAAAAAGCCCAACCCTATATAAACTCCATTATATCAGCACAATAATGAAATGCCTCTCCCTTCATTCACAAAAAAAACAAAAAAACACCCTATTATCCATGGCAATCTTCCTGGAGAGCTGCTTTGTAGATCACCTTTGTGTTTGCTTAACAATTACCCTGGGATTGCAGAATCACACTGGCATCATCATGACGAGAGCAGAACAGGACTGAACAAAGTTCAGGAAGGCTGGTTTCACAGACCCACAGTTATCACTAATCTTGGACCGACTAATGATAAGGCTGTCCAAGACAAGTGCTACAGCAGGGTCTGTGAAACCAGCCTTGCTGTTTTCTGAACAATGTGCCAGAAATGTGCTTCTGTAGATTGTACAAAGACTGTATGACGTTTTAGGAAGTCACACATACAATAATCTGAGCTGTCTCCAGACAGAATCTTCACTCGAGGGCATTCTCTGCACAGACCCAGCATGACGCACCTGCACTCCATGCACACGCAACAGCCAGCCTCAAACCCATTTAATAAAGTTACTTTCCACCCACTCACTGCTCTGTGTTCCTACTGGTCTCCTAGCAACTGCTAACAATATCGAAACACTGGTCAACAAATTGGAAAAGCCATTTTAGGGACATGCATTGTCTTCAAGGCCCAGTTTGCTCTGTTTTTGTGCATTTAAAGGCAATGTGTTCTCTCAGGTCCTTGGGAATTGTTCTTGGTGGGCCATGTGACAAACCGTTTAATAGTTTTCTTCTTACTTCTGTGAAATCTAAAGGTCTCCCTTTCTGGCACCTGCAGCAACAGCAGCTGATGTTACACCTGATCGTATTTCCTCATTTACGGAGGTAAAACTGCACAGCTTTTTTGGTTTCGTCAACATTTCCGTGTTTGTGGTTTCAGAATCCTTAAACCAGGATGAAAGAAAGGCCTTTCATCTGCCAAATAATACAACAGCAGACAGACGAAAGGTACAGGCAATTATGCAGAGGAAACTCAATCACTCTCAAGAACAGAGTGGGCTCTGCTGCCTGCCGAGCTCTCATGCAAAGGGAGGGGGGCAACTGAGTTACCCTGGTGATACAAGCTTGTACTTTCACAAAAGTGGAGGTGACAGGAACTAGATCATTTGACTACTTTCCTGACTTCATGTATTTATACCTAGACTGTAGTGGAGGACTAATACCACAATACAATAAAACCTTTGTTTTATACATGCCTTAAAAAACAATTTAGATTTAAAAGAAAAACAGGTGCCAGAAGACTGAGGTTGAGATCATCTAAAAGAGTATATTACAGCAGATAAAACTTCTTTCACTTTTTCAAATTGATGTGCAATTATGTAAATCAACACAACTCTTTCACGGATTAAAGCAAATCACGTATTTGCTATGGGTTTATCAAGGGTTGGAACAAGAAAGACATTATAATAAAGTAAACCGTAAGAATCACTATTATAAGAAGAGTACAATTTCTGTAGGACAACCAGCTGTAGGACTCAGTATTCAGTCCACACCACGGGAATGTGCAATTCTTGTTGACTGGCATATGCATCATTATTGTTCAGGTAATGCGTTTCACGAGTATGGCAATCTCTCCCTTGAAACACACGCAACTGACTTAAATAGACCCCATCTGCAACGCAATTCAAATATCAGGGTTACAAAAATCATTCACCTTTATTTATCCTGTAAATAGGCCATTTCAAACTATTTTTTCATGGCTGGATAACTAAAAGGAAATTGGTAAAACCAGCCACATACAACAAAGTGCAAAAAAAAAAAAAAAAAAAAAAAAAAAAAAAAAAAAAAAAAAAAAAAAAAAAAAAAAAAAAACTGCTCTCCGGTTCTTTTCATGAGATTCCAATTTGATAAAAAACAGACGTCATATCATCAAACCCAGCGTGGGCCCACATCATTCCCCAGAGATACCTTCAAATGCAATCTAAAAAGACAGAGAGATAGAGAGAGAGGTCTTCCCCGAGTGTGATCCCACGCGTAACTTGACGCAGATCGAGATCCTGGAGTGTGTTTCCTCCCAGCTCCCCCACACTGTCAGATAGCCAGACTGTGGGGGGAATGCAGCTTCACACTGCTCAGCACTGCTGCTGCCTTCCACCTACACAGCAGCAGCCCTGATATGCTCCTGCTCATTAGACACATGAAACCCTGGATAACTGAGGGAACTCCAGTGTGGGATGAGTAGGGATGTCTCAATAATTACGGAGGGTTACTACTATCATTCCAGAAACAAAGCAAAGCAAGGGCAGGGTATGAGGTTTATGTTGATAGATCTGAAATGCAGTCGCATGGGTTCCCACATCAGGGAAGGCAGCTGGAGGGAGAAAAATCCCAAGGACTAGGACAATTAATAATAATAAAAAAAACACACAACACTGCCGCTGTCGTAAAGAACCTTCAACACTTGTTAATGTTTATGTTTGCATCTCTTAAAGCCGTACATTTGATAATGGGCAGGACACATTTACTATGTACCCCAGTTCAAGTGTCTATATCGGATACAACAAAATAGTTAACCTTGGGTAGGCCAGGCAGTTTACAATGCAGAGCTCAACATAGAAGCGGGGTATTAAGAGAGGCTCTTCCGTCGAAGCTCCATTTCACATACTGTGGTGTCTTACACACTCGCCTCATGTCAGTGTTGCTCTGGTCAGTTCATGTGTTGGGCAGGGGTATGATTTCCCCCCCCCCCCCCCCCCCCCCCCCCCCCTCGTGGGTAATCTCTTTATGTTTCTGGGTGATTTCTACAGGAAGCAGCTGCTTCTCGAACGTCAAAACAGTTTCCTTTTGCTGCACTTTTCTTCTTAGTTCAACGTCAGTAACGGATGAAAATAGAAACCAGAGAAGAACTTTCTCTGGGCTTTTATGTTGAGTGGAAGGTGTATATGTGCATGGGGGAGGGGGGTGTTGCGAGGGTAACGAATCGAAGACCACAGACTGAACAGCCTGCTTCGAAACAAGCACATGGTAGTTAAATAACCTTGACGTGCGTAGATCCTGTTAGGGTTAGCTGATAACGAACCACAGCCAATGACGGTGCAGCAGAGAGCATACCTGGGTTGCTGTGGTCTGTCAGTGAGAAGTATCAGAGCGGCTCATTGACAGTTTGTGCTGTGGGTTTCAATCTCAACACCAGAACGAACCGGGGCAGCACCCCACCCACACAGAGGCCTGTGCAAGCCACAGAGGGATACCAATAAAAGAACATTTCAAACATGAGCTGCCTTATAAATACAAATCATTTTGTTACTGCTGTTCAAATCTTCGATTCCATCGATGTACAGTGGAGTCCCTCTGTGAAGACCACCACAGCTAGTCCTGTATTGTGCACTTCATGCCCTAACATTGGTTTCAACTCAAACTAGGCATATGGTTTTACAAAAGGCAGGGTCACTTATCCAGGATGGGCAAGCGGACTGTAATCTCATCTACAGCGGCCACGCTAGAAAACATGCCGAGTTTTGTGCCACACTGAAGACTGAAGGCTTCCCCCACCTACAGCTGTAACTGTGGCTGCCTCCAGCCTGCACTATAAATGCATGCCTTTTCTATCTGCCGTCCCTTTTGGCTCAAAGTGCCAGTGCTTACCTGAGGACTGCACCGCGAACGGCTGTCCGCTCCACGTCCACAGGCTGCTCCAGCACAGACATCATGGAGTAACTGTCCAGCAGGAGACAGCTGGGGTCATCAGACTGGCCAGGCACTTTACCCAGAGGGAAATCCTTCCATTTCACATTATCTTAAAAAGAAAAACATATATGGACATAGATTAAAAGTTTTTACTATGAGCTTCATTAGCCACAGTGTATAGGTAACAAGTTAAGGTGTGGTGTCTTAAACCAGGAATGGGAGTTAATCACTGGGACTGTATACAAAGAAATCTGCGGCAACATCACCCCACTTTTACAGAGGTGAAATAAAGTGTTTCCTGCAAGAAATTCAACAGCCCGACAAAGCCAACCTGACAGAGTTCAGTATTGAAATACAAGGTTCATACATGGGTTGTAAGCAGCTGTGCATACCTGTGCATATCTGCCACGGTGACCCTTTCAGTGCTGCCATTCTCTCAGCTATGATCTCTGGGCTCAGCTGCTCATGGAGGTCCTGCGAGGGCTCCTGAACAGTCACTCGCTCCCCTACGTTGAGTCGAGAGGCTGGGCTGGCTGGCTGGGGCACTGGGACCTTGGCTCTGGGCGGCAGATCCTGCCTGACCCTCCTCAGCAGACTCTCCAGGGTGTGGACTGCCTCCTCCTCCAACTGGTCAGTGTCCATTGAAGGGATGGCGCCCTCTCCTGGCTGTGTGTAGATACAGCACAGGTGGAGCAGCCGCTGCTGTGTGTCAAGGGGGAGTGGCTTGTCCATGTACGTCAGGATCCTGCAGGATTAACATTGTTACCCGTCACAAAGTTAACCTCCATGGGATTTGCAGAACTAACAGAATATTTATTAGCGCTTCTCGTGTTTAGTATTGTTTTATAATTCAAACCCAAGTTTAATAAACAGGGTACTTACTGCTGCAACAGGTAGGGGGAGGCCAGGCATGGGGCTGCCAGACACAATGTCAGGAGTTTCTGCCACTGCAGTCGAACCTGGTTCGCAAACAGCTGGCATTTACTCTTGGTCTCCTTCTGGCTACGAGAGAGACCTTTCTGCGATTTTCCTAAAGAAATGGGAATCGTAGCAAGAGGAGTCAGTGACATCAACACACTGCACCCTTTGAAAGGGGTTGCACCAGAAAGACCGTCATTCTCCATAATGTGACTGTGACTTCCGTGTATATTCTTTCATGTTGTGGTTGAGACAGAAACCAAGCTGCTAGCTGACTCATCTATTTGCCGACAGCGTTTTCAGAAAACGATTCTCACATACACCAATTTCACATCCCATATTCCCTGCTTTACTTAAAAGTCCAATGTATAAGAAGTCAATTATATGATGAATTAAGACTACACTCATTTGGACTAAAAGTTAAGCTCTACATAGACGTCTCTGACCTGATCTGGTATAGATAATGATATACAGTTATTCATTCTACTAAACTGAATAAACTGCTTAACTGCACTTATAATTTGCTTAATTAGACCTTTTTATTTGGTTTCAGTTCTTAAGAGTTGCATATTTCAAGTTAGCTATAACATTTGATAAATAACTTGAACTGCAACTGTTTAAGAGCTGGAAACAAGTAAAAAGTTCTAATTAAGCAAAGTATCAGTTCAATTAAGGGTATAGTTAAGTAATTGAGAGCTCGGTTGGAATGAAAACCAACAGCCACAGGGGGTCCCCAGGACCGAGTTTGAGAAGCCCCGCCCTAGCAGGTTCAGACAGTCACTCTGGTTAAGTGGTGGAGGTACCTGCTCTGTGATTGTAGGTCAGGATGTCAGTGATCCAGCCTGTGATGTACTGGGTCCTGTGCGCAGAGGTCTCTGTGCACAGCTGCAACTCAGCAAACAGCTTCTCCAGCAACACCTGGGTGAACACCTGGGAGTGCAGCAGCTTCAGCAGGGGGTGCCAGAACTGAACGAACACACGAGGGACGCATGGCATCGACAACTCGGCATTGTCTGCAACGGGGACAGTACACATGGGCTGCGATTGGTTTTGTACAGTAGTGTGCAAATTAACTGGAAAACCTATCATTTATGTCCTTTATCTGCATGGAAACCTTTATTTCAATTTTCACATAATCAGCAATATAGAAACAATAGGTCACTTGTGTGTGAATTTCAGAAGCTTTAATTAGGCATCTAAAATAACTGCTAGAAAGTCAAAATCACGAGTTTGTCTATTTTGACAATTTTCTAGTGGTTGGATTTCATAGGCACAACAAAACAAAATAGAAGCAACAGGGGTGTTCTAGTAAATTTACACACTGCTATATTTTTTCTTTCTTTGCTGCTTAAACCCCTAATTGCCCGGCTCTTACCTGAAGGGTGGATTTGTAAGGATTCCAGCTGTTCCAAGGTTGGGATGAGAAATCCATCATCCAGGAGAACTTCAGCCAGAGCCTCCCTACAAGACAGCAGGAACGTCAGTGAAGTGCATCAGACCCTGGAAGCAGCGCTCAGGACCGCTTCCTGCTCTCCCAGGCATACCCAGGCTCTCCCAGGCACACCTCTTTCCCATGTGAAGCTGCTCCATTTGTTCTGCATCCTGCTTGCTTCGCACATACATCTACCTGTATATGTCACATATATGTTTACTCTCTCTAATAATAGTCATTGAGACAGCCTGCTGAGTGAATATTTTAGTTGGCCAAGTACCTTCAGGCTATCCAGGGAAGGTTTAACTTCTTCAAAATATAAATTAAAGAAAGGAATGAGAACTGCGTGAAGGGGTATCCCTTTCTTTAATATAACCCGTTTCTGCCTCCACCACACAGTATTCCCTTATTGTTTCTGCTACATTAAGCATAGCAAATAATAACTGATCTCACCAGCAAAAACAGATCTTTATCAACCGCTGGGTCTGCTTCTCAAAGCACTATCAACATCGGTTCTCATTTACAACAGTTCGTTTGTTTTAAGCACTCTTGAAAATTATGTCATTCACCTCGACACAGATAGAAAAAGAGATCTTATTACTTTTAGAGATTTCAACTCCACACAAAAAGCCTGACATAACAATTAATGAAACTTGTGACAGTTAACCTCATGAACTACACAGAGGGTGAAACTGAAGGCGCAGTGAGCAGTGAGAAAACCTTCCAAATCATCTTTCACTGAGCAGTGAGATAAAATGCATGTTTTCCATACTAGCACACTACGAACAGACAGACACACACTGCTGTTCCAACTAGATTGTAATTCCTGTATTCTTTCTACCAAGAACTATTTCTTCTTGTAATGTGTGCAGTGCACAGTGTGTGCGTGGGGAGTAGGGGGTTGGTTTCCACAGTGGGATTCCCCACAGTAAGTTAATAATCAATGGTACGCTATGCAGCGTAGGAGGACAGCCAACAGTGAACACCATCAGCATAAAGCAAATCAAACGAGGTTGAAGATAACAGCAAGACTGCGCTACCAGGCTTGTAATTAACAAGGAGGTGCACCTACGCCACTGTTATCTATTCCTGCAAACGAATCACTTCTCTTCCTCTTAAATTTCTTTATAGCCTTGAGGTACAGGACTAGCAGCCAGGGAACATTGCTTAATCTCTCCCGAGCCAAGGTTAAAGAACTGGATCACATTACCTTTTGACATTCAAGGCACTGAACTTTAAAATTAGCAAATTGAATCAAGGGATTTGCAGCTGCACCATTCCCTCTAGATGACGTACACCAGTGGCTTCTACTTTGTAGGACAGAAGTTTCAATCTCACAGCATTGACAGCACTGCAGCACAGTCAAGCAATTGGCTACGATTTAAGAACAAACTTTCTTTATTGTCCGTTTTATTATTAAAACGAAGCACAACAGCACTGTAAGACAGTACATGTGGTGGAACGCTAGCAAAAATAAATGAATTGACTGTGTTTTGTGAAGTTGTTTCCCCAAACAAGCTCTCGAACCGAAGCTCATTCTCTGCCTTTGACCTGTGTATACCTGTTCTCGGGAGCAAAGTCTTTGATCTGCATCATGATCCACTCCAGCTCCGAGGAGGGGCAGGGCCACATCACCTTCTTTGCCTTGTTCTCCTTCTGCAGCTCAGCTAGGACCTTGCAGTGGGGGTGGGGTGGAGAAGGGCAGGGAGGAGTACAACTACATTTCATTCCAAGAAATCAAACAGCCATAAAACTGACACACTGAAAACAAACAAAACAACACACTTCTGATCATGCCTGTTTTCATGTGTTCTGTTTTAATATGCTGTTGACTGTTCACTAATTTAAAACAAGCTCTTCTCTGTAGAATTGAAGCAGACATTCATTCTTGCCCGACTCTCTCTCTCTCCTCCACTTTCCTTCATTTTTCACGATGCAAAAAAGTTGACCTCCTTACAACTAAAATAAACAGAACAGACTGTCAACTAGAAGACAATAAGCAGGCGATGGAATAATGTAATAAACGGACACATAGGATATTTTTTACCCCCTCCCCTCCACCACTACCATCGCCTTGTTTCAGAATACAGAGTTCCCAGCTTTCACAGAAAAATCTCCCATTTTGAAATGCTCGCCTGTGTTTCTCATCACTCCCACTCCCTCTCCCACACACCACTGTGGTTGGCTGTGATAACGACGCTCACTCAAGTAATAAATAACCCATTGGACCAAGATGTTTGGGAAGGTTATAAATCAAACAGCAGCCACCAAAGAAACTCTAAATGCTCAGGGAGTGAGGGGCGAGAGAATTTTCATGGGCTGTTCCGGGAAGTCCTCATTCTGACACTATGCTTCTTAATGAAGGCACTGAGGGAAGAGTTGCCAAACACTGTTCTTTCAGCCTGTTGTCATGGTGATATCTACCCCTGATTAAGGAAGTGAGAAGTGCTCGGTGCTTTCTCACTGCCACCTGTCTTCTGAACACCTCCTTTCTTTTACCACAAAGCTGAAGCCTCCAACAGCTCTCTAGCTGGCAAGCCAGACGAGCGAGAAACACCTCCCTACAAGCAAAGAGCTCATGTCAATTCTCACCTCTCAGCAAAAATAAATCAGTGAGCACATACGAGTTAGGTCAAAAGGCTCAGATCCTAACACCCTCACAAACCTGTGCCAGAGAAAGGTCCCTGATAATTGGGTAGCTCTGGGGTACAGCCCAGTAAGCTTAAAACATCACCTTTGTTTAGAGGAAAGGGTGGACAAAGACCAAAGGCCACTATACATGTCTTCTCCACCTGTGTCGGCTCAGTGAGGGTTGTTTTATGGCCAGGGTATTGTCCTAATGTTTTAAAAGGCAGACATCCTCTAATCGAAGGCATGATTTCAAGAAGCCTAGCGCTCACATCATGCTACGGCAAGAACGGGGCACTTTTGTTAAATCAATCATTCAATCCAGTATTTAACCAGGTAAATCAGCAGAGACAACAGATTCTCATTTTCAATGACGATCTGTCCAAGAGGCTCCATTTTCATTCCTAATATTTTCATTATAGCACCTGGGGTCATTTGATCAACGAGTCTCCGTTGTGATAACCAAGGAGTTCCTTTTTAAATTCAAAAGATGTGACACTCCTAGGTATTCTAGAATAATGGACTGTGACTGGGTACAAGTGATGTGTTAAATATTTTGCTTCTCAATAACTGTTATACAGTAAAACAATAATTAACAGAAATACTTCATAAAAAATAACAAATGATGCTGCTGAATCAATTAAAGCAGAGGCTAAACCGGTGTGTGAAGAATGTCATCAAATTTTTAAATTATCACAATTATAAGCAATATTAATAACAAACCTGTTCTCTTTATTTATCCACAGCATTTGAGCCGGACCGGATCATTCTCACCCCAGAGAACCCTCACCCCCATGACGAGAAATATCCTAGGCAAACCTTCACCACCGTGATGAGAAATATCCTTGGCTAATCATCACCGCATCAGGTCAATTCTCAACTCCAGGTCTGTGAAAGCCTTTTGAGATCTTTGCCTTTCTTGTGGCTTCTCAGCTTGCACCAGAATTTTGACTTTATGCTCAGGAAGGTCAGTTTCTTCTTTGTAGGCATAAGTAATCCTCAAGTTACTGCACCTTACAATCATGTGTCCAACAAACGTACAGCACAGGAAAGCAGGTCCCAATATAAAGACAATAAGCAGATGGAAATAGACTTGCTCTCTGTAGCGCTGGAGAAAAAAACTGAAATTGGACCAAATACTTAATACATGATTTAGATAATATGTGAAGCTTTAGAAACAATTCTGAACAAAAGGGAAAATGAGCAACTACATACATCACAGCACAATACTACCTCAATACCAATATCTGTCAATTAGAGAAGGGAATATTGCATTCCTGTGAGCCAGCGTACTTCTCAATATTCAGGCAAAAGCATGCTGACAGGAAACAAGACAACTCTAACTCTTCATTTAAAACTATCAGGCTACATAGTTTTAAGATATAAAATCCATTTCGATTCACACTGGAGAATCTTTGCTCAAGATTACCACCACTACGGACCTGTCATTCTTTCGATAGCACAAAAACTCAAGGGAGAGTTGGAGTCACATCTTCGAACGGGGCTTTTATGTTTACTGATGCGTCTCCGAAGTGGACGATTAGTTTCACCTCTATATTGTAATTTGCAAGGACATGAAATAAGACATTCATAGAGCAAGTAATACACGGGTTAACCCTATACTGTTTAGTAACAGAGCTCATAAAGGGGTCTGTTTTAATGCCGTTTTCACAAGCCGCACAGTTGCAACAAGGGAAAAAGCCAGAAACACCACCCAGTCTTCCCTAATTTGTATTGACAATTGCACAAGTATCAGTCTATTTTCACCTGTTTACTATCTATGCAAGCACACTACGATCCAAAAAGCCTGCCAGTGACTCTCTCAAGATGGTAGCAGCAGTTACAGGTGGCTTTGGTACAGGGAACAACAAACACAGTACTGGTGAGAATTGTCCTGGACTAATGTTCACTCTCTCTGGACAGAATACTTGGTGAGAATTAGGCTCTGGTGAGGATAAGCTTGAAACACTGGCATCTTTCTGAGTTATGAAAAGTTATTTGCAATCAAATGTTTATAGCACCACCTGCTGTTGGAATATTGCAACTGCATGAATTGCCATACACAGCAGAACGAGAACGTTGAAGACAAGGAAAGACTGGTAGTATCCCATATCCAACCATATACCATGTAGCATGCAAGTGTAATGCATTCATTTGCTTCAACCAAAGCTTTCTTAATATGGTCTGTTTTTAAAAGTAACTCAAGGTTTTACCGTATTGGCAATACATTATTTTTTACAAATATAATACAGGTTACCCACAGCACAGAGCAAAGGCTTCACTACTTACTGCTAATTTAGAATATAAATATAAAATGATGAATTACCTGAAACTGTTCCTTTTCATAGGACACCAACAATTCTCTAGCTTTTTCTAAAAAAAAATAAAATATATTATTTCTCAAAAAAAAAACTTTTTGCTTTGGCACAAGACAAAAGGGTCAGGGATATTGTTGCTAGTGCCAGTAAGAGCAATGGGAATAGCTTTATAGCTTTGGTTATCCCCCCACTTGTGTCTCACTGTTGACAGAATGCTTGCTATCTTCCTATGGGTTAGGGGTTTGAATTGTATTGCCATGCTACATTTCCCTGAGGTTGTTATTTCACGCTTCACTCACTGTAGATCTCTTTGTGTTTGAGTCCGTTGTGCGGCTCAGTGACCTCTTCCTCCTCCTCTTCATCCTCCTCAGTGGAGGAGTCCCACTGCTCCACCAGGCTGCTTCCCAGCTGCTGGGACCAATACTCCTGCCGCAGCCACTCCAGAACACACTCACACCCTGACAGAGAGCACAGCCAGAAAACAACGGGGTTCACCGCTGGGATCAAGAAACCGAACCGCACACAGAACTCCAACCGGGTCAGATCACTGGCTGTTAAGGTTCACTTTAACCAAGAAATCAATTTTATGAATTATTACTTTCACAACGCACACAACAAATGTTGTGAAGATGAAGAGGCAGTTTGACCCACTGAAGCGTGTTCACTGCTAATACACTGTTAGAATTGAATGCCTCCTGGCAGTACCTAATTGTATTTTTATTGTTTCTACAGTTGCAGCTGGTACTAAACTATTCTATGCATGAATAACTCTGTGTAAAGAAGTCTATATAGTTCTGGAGTGATTGAATTATTGCATATTCTCAAACAGCATATAATACTTAGCTTAGTTACACTTCTCTGCACCTTCTCACGTACAATAATGCATTTTTTGTAGCGAGCTGGTCTAAACAGGTCTGCAGCATGGGTTGACGTATTTTACTACTAGACACATCCACACTATCTGAATGTACATTAAGTATAGAGCAGCCACTCTTGGTCTCATCTGTGGTAAATGAAAGATCATGCTAGGCTGTACCCACCTTTCCTACACCACTTCAGGGAGGGGAGTTTCCCATGAGTTATGTCATGGCGCAAGTTCACTATCCACTCTGGAATGTTCATCTGGAAACACGGAAAATTACACCACAATGAAGTGGGTTGATGCCAAGGATTGGATGAAACACAGTAAGCTTAAAAAGACGTTTCAGAAGGTAGATCACGAACACAAATGTAGTAGCTATAAATAGTAGCTAGGAAACATATTTGAATAAAAGTGAGCCGCAGAGATTTCAAGACCATCCAAAAGCGCCTTCTTGTTTTATACTACAAACCTCATTGGCCAGCCGTCTCAGAGGAATAGAGATTGTCTTCTGCTTCCGTTCAGTGATTAAATTCACAAACCTACAGCAGAAAACAGGTCATTGCTTATCAGTGCATGTATCAAGATACCGCACGTGTTTGACAAATCGACAGCTAAAACTTCGGTACCTCTGTGGGCAAGTATATAAATCTTCTGCCTTGTTTTCTGAGTACAGTGCACAGAGATCTATGAGATTGTTCAGTATGAAATATATGTATCATTCCATATTTATTTATTCCATAGTATTATTCCAACTAAACATTTAACAGTGCATTTCTGTCAGTAAAACCAATATTCCAGGGCGCGTCCTAAGACAGCTGTATTTGTTCTCTCCAATCTTACCTTACAAGAGCCATGCCGTACAAGAGCACTAACTCCTCGGTACAGCCCCGTCCAGAAGCGTCCACCACCTGACACCTGACCAGGTCTGCTGTGCTTTCCACGGCGACAGGTGTGCTGCTGCCGTACCTGAGTGTCACACAGACAGGAAGTTCTGAGACACAAGCGAATTCAAACATACCGCTGGACAATCACAGCGTAGACATGAGCTATACATGCACAGAAAACTGAACAGAAAGTCACTGAAGAAGAAATTAAAAGAAAGCTTATTAATGAAATGGGTTTGTATTTATAATATCTGTAAGGGCCTTAGCGGTGATCTTGTAGCGATATTATTATTATTATTATTATTATTATTATTATTATTATTATAATAATATATAAAACCTATAAAGCGCGACAGTGTACAGACATCTTAAATAATACTAACACTATTTATTAATACACGACAACTCTAAGGGATTTTTATTTTTATTTATTAATTTTTTTAACGATTTCTAACGATAACAACATTTGAGGTGCATCATTCCTGTTCGATTTACCTTCCTCTCCATGCAGATATCCTTTGCAGAGCATACTTCTGTAAACTGCAGTCTTTGGAGTATAAATATTCAAGAACCTGGTCCCATTCCGCCTTGTTAATCCAAGCAACTACATGCCCTGCCTTCCCTGAAGACGTTTTTCTGTTCATTATTTTAATTATTGCTATCAAACTCAGCAAGTCCAATTCAACACATACGCTATTATAAAAACTACAGCAGCCTCAACCTAACCCGCGACACACGCCTCTACCCTGACGTAACGAGATCGGCAGAAAGCAGATCGAATACAATTCTAATGTTGTCTTTTTACACGCCCACAAACCTCATGAATTATGTATTAGGCACATATTTGTATTCGACGAGACAAGGTAGGTTGCATATCAGGGAGGAAGTGTCGGGAGGAGGGGGAGCGCTGCATAATGTGGTCCGGTAAATGTAGCAGACCGTGGACAGCCGTTCCCAATTTGTAACCAGATAATACTGCCGTGTATATGCATTGAACTGGAGAAAAAAAAAAAATTCAGTGAGATTAACCATGCGGTGTATATTGTTTACTTGTATTGGACGTGCACGGCGGTATATTGCGGTAAATGCTTAGCAAGAGTAGTAAAGCATAGCTGAGGCATTGTGAAAACACAGACCCACTGTGGATTACGGTCAACGAGTAGCAGATCATATCTACATTAAACAGGACTGCTTGGAGTATAGCCTTTGGTGCACCTTGCATGACGGGTGTGGTACAGAAAGTGGGGTTAGTCGACGTGGTGAAGGCGCTGGTGTTCAGTTCATACTGAAACCTTTTCATCAAATGATATGGCTATACAGACAACAAGAATGCATTTTATTGCACTACAGATGAAACACACTATTGTGTTATAGATTGTGTGCGCTTATAAAGAGTAAGAGGTCGCAGATGGATTCAAATATTAAGCCCCTGCTAAACCACATGGCGTTGACTGTAGTGATGAAACTAAATGAGAAAACAGTACCTTTAAGATTTCAGACTCAAAATAAAAATTATAAAAAAACAAAACAACTACAACCTGACATTTGTCTTGCTTTCCCTACACTTTACTATGCTTTTACCATGGTACTTCATACTGCACTATGAAGGGGACTGTCTATTAGGCACGTACTTGGTATTCATTTTTCTTCGTGTCTGCAGAATTTGGAAAGTTAGTGTTGATGACAGCTCTGTACTCCTAATCATTCTGGGAAAACACCAAGCTGAGCTGGGCTTTCACAGGCCTCTCATTTTGGCTTCATTCCTAATGCAATATCGAGTTCCTCCAGGAGGGATCAACCTTTTATCGATGATAAACTTGATAAACTTCTTTAAACTTGTGGTTAACCACAAATTCTTTCCCCAAAGGAAACGACGTTTGAATTATTCCTGACTTCCAGGCGTTTCAAAGCAAGGTTAGTGTTTAACAACACAGAGCACAAAGATTGTTAAATACCCCTGCTCAGCAAAGTAAATCCATGCACCCTTCTGCTAGTATTTAGTACCTTCACACTCTGAACACCCAGCAATTTCAATTCTACTTCATTTCACTGGTACACTTTTACTTCCTGTGTCAGACAGACATGCTCTGTTGGTGTATCCGAGTACCACAGGAAGTGATATTGAGCCAGGACGAAGGAACTTTTGTTTTCTACAGTGTGGGGTCTGTATGCCCCCCAACTAAGATTAAAAAACAAAAAAAAACAAAAAAAAAAACATATGTAATAAAAAGGTCTTTCTAATGCTTACAAAAAGTAAGAACATTGATTTTAACCCTCATGTTATCACTCAAAGCTGAAAGTGCATTACAGCCACATCTGTGTGTTTGGTATTGTATACTGCCATGTGTGTGCTATCATAACAGCATGTTCTAGTGTAAGCACACAGAAGGCCCAGGTTCTGATCAATACCTCACACATATTCATCTCAAAAGTAATTTTTAGCTCTCTTCTAGAATGCTGTGTGCACATGTCAGGCACTGGCCTGGGTAACTGTCTCTCATGGTATTTATTGGGATGAGTTTGTCATGAGCAGTATAACAACCTCAGACTCAAAGCAGACAAGTGGAAATTTAAAAAACCTGACCAAGTTCTCGTTTATATACATGTCAGCAGTATGAGAGCTTGCAGTCTCTGGTACGATATACCCCATCAAGCACTGGGAGTTACAGTAGCCAGATCGGACAGACTTTGACAGAGGGCTGATAGCAGGCATTCAGACAGCATGTGCATCCAAATTCAACCCTGCTGCTCTGAATCTTAAAATAAATAAATCTAGAGCATTCTGTTTATAATGCTACTAGGTAAGTAAGTAGCAGTGCACAAGTTTATTTATTTATTTTTTTCATATAGTAGATGCCCTTGCAAAACAAAGAGCCGGTTCCCCTAATGGATCAGGCTATATTTAGCAGATGATGAAATGTACCACCGCCCGGCATCATTTACTGCTGTCTAATTCCTGGCAGCCAGCACGTCCTCTGAACACTTGAAGCAAATTGCTGCTGCTCCTGTGCTTATTGTGGGAGCTATTTTGAGCTATAATGGTTTTATAATTATTATCTACATTTCATTAGACTAAGAGAACATGAGCTGCGCTGTGTTCCTTCTACTTCTAAAATAATTTGTTGAAGTTTCACATGTGCTTCGCTATAATTGACTGTTGCTGTAGGCTGTAGGCTAGCTGTAGGCTGAAGACAGCGTCATTACAGTTCCTGTTAAGACCACTATTCACTGTGGGACGACAACATAGATGAAATGTTGACCTTTATCCTTTTGTAGTCGTGGGTGTGTGAAGAGTTTTTAGACTGTGTAAAGTTACCATATCTTACGGGATCTTTGACTCAAAGTTGAATAATTTGTCAAATTCTATCAGTTATGTTTATCCAGCACCTAAGAAATAGGCCCATTGCATGTGAAAAACTATTGCCAACTGAAACACAGACAACCCCACACAAAGAAAGCAAGCGTATCTATACACCACACAGACAACCCCACACACAAAGGCACACACATCCGTATTTGACACACCAGCAATGCAGACTTACAGGGATAGTTAACACCTTCAAACTATGCTAAATAAAGGAGTTCCTTCTTCAGTTCAACTAAAATAATTCAGGACTGAAAAGGGTTCATGTCTTACCTGTTGCATCTGTAATCTCTATAGGGTTTCTGAGGGGACATAAATTACAGCTGAACACCTCTTTCCAAACCACCTCCTGTCAGAAATTGAGCTTTTACAGGTGCTTAGAAAATGCAATTTTGGAATACTTGGGTGAATCAGCAAAACAAAATAACGGGATATAAAACAGGTAAGAAATGAGATATTCTTTAAACATGTCAATGATGTTAGGTATCCCTTTAACCCATGAAGTGACATTGTCCTCATTATCTCTTTAATTATGTTGTTATGATAACTTACTCGAATCCTATCACTAACTGGGTACTTAATGGGTTAAAATGAAGTAAATATGATGATCTCAAACAAGTTCACTTCACAAAACTACCACACAGCTTGGCTCTATTCATATGTGGTTCATGAGAGTCCCTGGTTGGCCTACATGTTGAGGTGAAGTCAGGGTTGAGATGCCCTTGCAGGGGTGTAAGGGGCCCACTGTCCAGGCTACAGCAACCTCACCTGTCACAGCCTTTACAAACAAGCAGAGAAAGTGATAAAAAACATTCCTGCTCTGCTTGTGTGTGTGCAAAAATGGATGTGACAAGGAACACAAGAACATGCAAACCAAGGTGGAAGTGAATCAAACAGGGAGCGGGCCCAGTAGTCAGGGCAGTGGTTCCACATCATGCACATATATGGCATTCAGGCACTCGCCCATACCAGGACAGGAGTAACAGGAACCGCTCGTTTCTTAAGAGCGGTTTTTAATTCTTCGATTCGGGGACGGAGCGGTGATGTCATGTGACGTTTCCAGCTACAATAACAGGAAATGTTCGAGTGTTTACCCTGGCAGAATCTGCCCCTCTGTGATTTTTTACTTCCCGGCTTATATCTGCTTCCTCTGATTATTACACTGCATGGCTCAGGAAAAAAAAGAAAAAAAGTGGTCAGATATTTGCCAAGGCATTAGGATCGGATACTCCTGCTCCAAAAATAATACGAGTTGAGAATTTCATATTGTACTCTTCCTGTTGATTTCCAAAATCAATGACTCTCACTTTAAAAATACAACACTCTTAGCTATTGCTTCCCATTCCAGGTAGAAGAGGATTCCTGAAGTGATTGTGGGTCTGACACACCATACTTAGACAGAGAGCTGCTACTTGGAAACCTGATGGATCGGTTTCTTTCCTTCTTGATTCTGAAAAGACAATGCATAGTTGTTTTTTTTTCTTTTCTTTTTTCTCAGCAGTACGGCAGGAGGCTGTGTATTTCCTGAAGTGAGAAAGCTGCTCGCAAACACAGTTTCCTGGCCTGTCAGAACAGGACTGCAGGAAGTTCAGATTGAGCCTGGCCTATATCAGCAGGAAGTGAGATAGGAGTCTTCTGCCCAGGTCACATCACCTAATAGATTGAATGGGAAGAACTCCCTCCACACACACACAGCACTATTTGAGTGCTTGTAAACTGTGTACAGTAAAATCTCTCTTGGGTTTTATTAAAAAACAAATTCAGACCAGCTCCTTACAGCTGGTGACAGTGTGAAGATTCACTGTACCTCTAGTATGAACAGTATACAACCAATAAATACATCATTTCATTGCACTATAGAAAGCATTGGATGTTTTTCTAATTATTACTATTTGTCTTTTACTTTTTCTTATTTCTTCCTCAATTGCATGAGATTTCTCTGGTTCACAGTGCTACATTAGTTTAGTTAAACATTTTTGTAATTAAGGGGCAATACTGAATACTGGCAATACTATGGGGCAGAATCTTGTACACATAAAACCACATCTTATCATTGCTGGTAAAATGTTTAAATTCTAAAGCGGTTGTCGCTTATATTAATGAACAAAACTTAAAAAACCCCAAGGTACTCCTAGCTTTAGTAATAAAGGGAACTTCATTCATTTTGGCATCACTAAACAGCGCTGCAAATGTAAGGGTTTTAGAAAACGATAGTCTATCACCTTTTACACCAACAATTAAAATGTCTGGTCAGAATACCAGTATATAACGGGGTTAAGAGAGTTATACAGAGCAAACCCACTTTTAAAAAGCACTCCTGGTGTGTGATTAAACCGATTGGTTTCTCATTAAGTGGCAGGATTGATACGTCACATATGAAAATAAAATGGCGGTGAAATACAGTGCCAGAATATCTTAACGACGTGCATACTAGTACAAAATGAAGCAATACAAATTCCCATAGGAGCTGCTGACTGAAGCTTAGCGACTGAATCATATGACACGGGCAGGACTCTGAGATTTAACACTGTGATGACGCGCAGGATTCTGAATGAATGGGCTAACTTCTCAAACACACCGCTTCAACATTGCTACAGTGTACAGTTAATAAACCTATGGTATTTAACAGCTTCCCTAATGGTTAATAACGCATCAGAGTTCCACAATTACTTATTTTCCATTAGTACCAAACTTCAGCCAGCCTTATATATGATTTACCAGTTTAGCTAACTTGTCTCACTGCGCGGTCGTACATAGGACTACATTAAGATCTTCATTTTAAATTATTTTCTTTAAAAATATTATCAAAATAGCTATTTATTAGTTTACTGTATTATACACAACTATATCATACTGTACTTACGAGATTTGCATATTATTTTGTACGCAGAAATATTAAACCTTGCAAAACAAAAGCCTCTTTTTTCTTTTTACCATTGACGAGTGAAAACTTGTTGCAGTACTTGAAACATGACTGATTCCAACACTGGAAGCATTGAAATCTCTCTGATATACCCATTAAGTGCAGGAATTCCTGTCATCGTTATTAATGGACTTTGACTCAGAGATGGGTCAGCGTGCAGCAAGGTCTAGCGCACAGTCTCCGGGCGGGGTCTCTCTTCAAAACTCAACTAACGCCACTGTCTTCATTTTTCCTGGGTGTGGTTTCAGGCAGTTCCGTTAGCAGGAAATTCAGCTAGAACTCAGAGCTGCGAGCACAAGATAACACTGAGCCACACAAACGTGAGACAACTGCCGAAAAGAAAAAAATAGAAGTTCCTCTAAAAGAGTTTTGTTTAAACGGTGTACATTAACTTCTTTGGGCAGTGTTTGTCTTCTGGCTGACCTTGCTGCTGGTAGAAGCTGATGGGCAAAATTTGTAATTGCTGAAAAGTTTCGAGTGTGTACCGTTCATTTTGTCAAAGCTCTGAGCAGACCAAGACAGAAAAATGCCGAAAACCGTGAGTACTTAATGAATTGCTTGCTTGTTAAAAAGGAAATCTGGCACACTACTTTGATAGCAATCTTATATAAAAAAAAAGGATTCATAAAAATAAAATATATATATATATATATATATATATATATATATATATATATATATATATATATTTTTTATATTTTTATGAATCCTTTTTTTTTATATAAGATTGCTATCAAAGTAGTGTGCCAGATTTCCTCAGTGTGTGAGATTAATTGGGGAAACAAGTTATGGTTGCCCTCAGTTATATTTTTAATTCCGACTGTGGACTCCCGAGTATAGAAAGCGACTGGTTACATCTCAAAGTGCACTTCAGAACACAGTTTCGCTGGTAGGGTATTTCCGTTCATAGTGTTGCCACTGTTTAATGATACTAGCGTTTTGCAATCAAATGATTTATATGTATTTATGCGCTATCCATGGATTAATTGAATTGGTGTACCGGTAGGTAGAAACTAAAACATTATTAAACATGAATCTGCGATTACACTGAGTTCGTTTTTACTGAAGGGTTAATAGTTTCAGGAAGCAGAGGGGGGAGGGGGTCGAAGCTGTTGGAAACCATGCGCATTACTTTGTATCTCGCAGCATCCCCTGGTTTATTGCTATTCGAGTGCACTGTGTCTCGAAAAACAGTTATTCATAGCGGCACAAAGAACCCCTGTGTACTGGAACCTGATTGGCTGGGAAGTGTGCCTCTCGAATTGAATGGTCCTTTCTGTCCCTAGAAATGCCGACTGTCTGCCCACAGTTCTAGGCCCGTAGCCCTGCTTCATTTTGTTGCACATCGGCGGGTACTGTGTGGACAAATCTTTTTTTTTTTTTTTTTTTTTTGTTCGTTATTTTATTTATTTATTTTTTTAATCGGATACTGGGACTTTTTGACAGTCAAGTTTAAAACAACTAGGCACAGCAGCTAAAGCAAATTGCGCTCCACAAGTCCCTGGTAAACTGCTAACACTAAGGCGTGGTTGCTTTTCGCCCACATGAGCCTTAACATGGTGAATGTGCAATTCCCCGTGGATTATACAGGCAGGGATCTTAACTTCCCATACCTGGAAACTTTTTATTATAACACTATGTAACACAATTTTTGTTCCTGGGTAGTAAGTGTTATTTCCTAATTGATTATGCCTCAAAAGTATAGAAAATGGCTATTATTCCCCACAAACTTTGCTTTTGTGACCAGGACAGTGATATTTCAAAATATCACTATTTCCAATGGGAAAACGGGCAAATGTGTGTCTTTTCGTTCACATAAAGTCTGAAAAAAACAACATATGAATCCAAATTAACATGTTTTTGTACTAAAGTAACACAAAAATGACTACAAAAGATTTAGAAGTGAGTAGTTTTTCGAGATTTACGAATACAGTATAAAAAAAAATTGTTACACGGTGTAATCACTTTCATTTTCACTTTTTCAAAGGGAATATCAGATACTTAATAGTTGCTTTTTTTTTTTAAGTCTACAGTAATGACAGTTTTCGCTTTAGATAAATATTCTTGATTGATTTGTCTGTGTCGTGTGTTTCCATCCTGTCCACCTCTCTGTCAGTCTACAATAAAACCTTTTATTTTTTTAACAATATTTGTTTGCCCCAAATAGACTAGTGGGTCTGCCTGCAATGTACCTTGTTGTCATAGTGTATTGTGTGCTAACAAACCCCCTAGCTCTGCTGTTTAAATGTTGTAACTGTTTTAGATTTTGGTGCCATGCATATAAATGAATAAATAAATAAATCGTTTCTTAGCTCAGTGGTCGATTCTGAAAAGTTCTCTTTTGTAAAACAACACCTGGTTCAGTAAAACAATTTTTTCACTGTTGTGGTAAGAGAGAGGCCTTGTGATACTTTCAGACATATCCACACCCTTTAAAACATTCACACTGTTTCTTCTTTATTTTGATTTCCGTTTTTTTTAAAAAAAGGACCCCGAACAAGTACGTTTGAGAACCTCTTTGCTGACTCTGAAGTCCTACCTCTCTTAGGGGTTGGTTTGTTCGGTTAATGATTGTACACCCACATGACATCGTTGATTTATACCATGGACACCTCAGGTATCAGTCTGTGCAGATCAAAGACGTGGATATCTGGGTCTTATAAACACTGGGTCCTGACCTGTTCAAAAAGATATGAGTCTGTTTTAATGAAATAATAATCCAAGAAATGAGCTGGCTTACTTACCAGCGTTCTAGAACAGTTTCATGTACACCAAACTATATTGCATTTCATTGAGAAGACTCAAAGCATTGTACAGTAGAACTCCTAAGTTTACACTTTGAATAGATCCCAGGGTATATCTTTGTTAGTATTTCTAGTTTTGATTTAGTTGCAATATCATGTTTAAAAAAAAAAAAAAAAGCTACACTTTTATTAGTCTTTCTGATAACGCATGCAAGTAAATAATAACAAATTCTTGAATTCACCAGTTTGCCATCTGGTGGGAATTAAATCTGAGTAGGTAAGCAACTCTGAAGTGAAGTGCGTCCTCCCTCTGAAAGATTTCTCCAAGGCCTGTGCAAGCAGCTGTTTGTTTCCTTACTAGACTGGCGTGGCAGCACTCGTTTAAACAGTAACGTTTCCACACATGTTAAACACTTGCTTGTTATTGTAAGTACCCTGCAGAAAGATTACCCTCCCTTACCCAGCCGGTATATACAAAGAGCAGCAGATAGACACAAGTTTAGTATTTTTACTGGTCTGCTGTTTTGAGTGGAGGTAGATATGAAAGAGTTAAATGTTTTAATTTTGGTCTGTTTTCAATGGATGGAAAATGATTTGATGTTGAAAGTGTTCCAGACTGCCGTTGACTTCTTTAATAACAGCATCTCAGTTACCAGACGTTATTTAATTAATCAACAGTCTGTAATGTCATGTGTGAAAGCCAATTTATACCGTAAACATAAAAGGATTCTACTGTAATGTGTGTGATGTATATAAAACAATGATTTCATTTTCTTACATCAACAGTACGTTAAGGTCAAGGATTTTTTTTTTTTGATTTCCAGCATTGTCTCGTTGCCACGGCATTCACCCCCAATTTGCTGAATAGATTTATATTTTAAAAAATAGTAATAAAGAAAAACAATTGAAGGTTCTAGTTTTTGGTTGCAACTTAAAAAAAACAAACGGTCATTTTAGTGTTCGTACTAAAATCAATTGGCATTCAATTCGTCCTCAAATGCTGCTGGCCTTGGTTCAACTTCCCAAGAAACTGTGCTGCAGAGTGACTCAAGGCTCTCTGTCCTACGTCGGCTCCCTGCCGGCTCTTTCCTGGCTCCCAGTCACTTGACTCTGCCTTGTTCAGACGGCCTTATTTGGCAGTTTATAAAGCAAAGCTCTCCATTACAGGGAGCACGGGAAGCCAATCTGCTTTATTTCACCACTACACAGCCTCACGGGAAGCACTGATTGCAGCCCCCCGAGACTTCCACACACACACACTGTCACTCACTCAGTGTCTGTGCAATATGGAAATGGAGACGTGATGTAATGAGGGGGGAATTCCAGCATTTTTTTTTTCTGGCAAAAGGATCGTCATGCCAATGTAGCGAATTGGTGCATGGTCTATTTATTACGTGCCTTAGCTTCTTTAATAAGTCAGACCGAACAAGTAAGGTTTTTCCGCGTGTGCGAGATGTACCAAACGGATAAAAGAATGGAGCGCTGAGCCAACTCCAAATTGAGATCCTTGTCACACAGAGACAGTCCTTGGGGAGCATGAGAGGTGTAGCCTTGAATACATCCTGATCATAGCTCCACTATAACCGTGCTATTGTCCAGAGAGGCATGCTATTCACTGACGCTGCAGCACAGCTATATCTCTAGTAGAGGCAGTATTTCAGATTTCAGTCAGACCAAGCACAGAAACAGGCTTGTCCCTGCCTGTCAAGATTTCCTGTTTTGAAAATAGTCAGAAGCTGAGGCTAATGGATAGAGGGAGTCTAGATAGGAATCTGCTTCTATATAGAGCTGCTGTGCAGAATTCACTCGGCGTGACCAACCTCCAATGCCCTTGAACCCAGCTGATTTCTGAATAGGGTAGAGCTGGTAGAGGTGCGTTTATTGCAAGGGTTTAGTGCAGGCTGACCAGTTTCATGTTCATGGTTGGTGCTGGAATTGAGTAAGGGTGGTGCAGTGTGTTCATTTCAGTAACACACACATAGTATTGATGCTTAATTAGGTACTATGCAACATGGAAAGTGAGTATTTCTGTTGACTTTATGGACTTAACTGTCACGCCATAGTTTCTTTATATCATTTATTAGTGTTTCTGTTTTTGTGTCATTATTATTGAGTGCTTGGTGTGTCGCTTGTGAGCTTCATCGCTTGGTCCTCTACCCTGCTGGTCCCAGAAAATAGTGGATCATAAAGAAGACACAACATGAAGGCCGGGGATGATCTTTCTGTCTTTAGTTCACTCGACATGCGTTTTAATGCAGCAATATAAGAATGCAAAAGTGCACCGAGCGAAAATACTTGATTCTTGGTGTTTGCCAGTGAAATGAAGCTATGTGTTCATTGTTGTGCTGTTTCATATCTTGCATTTAAATTCTCAAACCTTTAAAGTGCTTAGCAACAGAGGCAACACATGTAAGTTGTGTGGCTAGACCAGTGGTATGTAAGCAGGGCATTAAGTACCTCTGGAAGCATGACAAGCAGAGCGGAGATTAACAGTTTGTAATAAAGTAAGCTGCAGGAGGTAGCCCCTGTTAAAGGGTAAATAATGTGAACTATCCTAGGGCTTGCAGCTGAATCTTGCAGCCGGGTGCTATAAAACAGAGCAGTCTTCGAGAGCAAAGTCATAACTTAGTCAAGCTGTGTGGTGGTTTGGAATTGCATGGTGCAACACTGGGTTAAAACTGAAATGTTCTGACAAACACATTTCAAGACTGGTGTCTTGCTTGCTGGCATGCCCAATCTAATCCTATAATCATTTCTTGTACTTTGGGAGACTTCTCGTAGCTTCTAAAGTGAGTGCTGAAGGACTGCAAGGTATCTGGATGGTGTTTTGATTCACAGTGCACTGAATTCATCTTGATCCCTGTATTGTCTTCAGTAAACGATCTGCTACAGGTTTTTATTTCAGCTAAAGAAGTCATTGACGATTCGTTTGTTTCATTAACTGCTGAACCCACTGCACAAGCCTTGGTTGGGTTTTGTGGTTGATTTGCCGCAGTATTAGATTGCAAGCTTCCCGCCCAAATCAGGTTGCATTAGAAACCATCCACATGCCATAAACTCTGAACGAAACTTGTTTTGAAGATGTGAAATCTAAACATCCAAGTTGCACGTTTTTCATCCCCTCCAGTGTTTAAGTTTCCATATAGAAAGTTGTCCTCCTTCTCGTTTCCTGTTTATTTAACACATTTTGGTGTTTGACCCTGCTGGCATGTTGCTGACCTCTGCATTGTTATTGCAGAGAAGTCTCACAGGAGGAAGCCAAAAGCTAAATTCCTTCCCTGCTGTGGTCAAACAGAGTGGTTCACTGTTCGACGGGCTGCAGTAAATTACATTTGATCATATATTTAAGCAGAGTTTGCTTTTAAGAAGGTATGTATGTGATATTAATGAATATTGCATCAGGTACCATTGCATATTTTTTTTTTTTTTTTTTTACTAGTTTAGTTTGGCTCTGAGCCTGAAGATTATATAAAAGCCATTTCACTGTAATTGCATTACAGACCGTGTTGCGTATAATTTGGAACACCAAGAACATAATTTTAAAGTCTTAACAAAATCTGTGTATTGGAACACCAGCATCTGTACCAGCGCATTATCACTTCAAGGAATTCATATTTAGAGAAGTCTAAAATCACAGGGAGGGCCAGGTTTGATTTGTTTAATGCTGGTTGTTTTCCTTAACCCTTTAAGGTACAAGGGGACATAAATAAAAAGTTGCTATCTTTCTTATTCTTGCAATGAGGTGCACGAAACAGGGTGTGAAATGTACAGGTTGGATCTCGTCATCCAAATTGTCAGTTTCCTCGTGATGCTTGAGTCACATGCAAATGTGTTTTAAGAAGAACTGTTTGAACAGCCGCTCTATTCCATGTGTACTTCAAGGGGTTAGGATGGGTCATTTACGGGTTAAGCCAGTGATACGTACGGTGCTGACGTGTGATCTCTTGTAATGATCAAAACTTAGCGAAACAAGAGAGTAAATACATGGGGAGAGACCCAGGCTGGATTTATATCGAATAGAGGGTATTTAGCTCCACCTCTCTTTGGATAATTTAAAAAGACCTTTTTCAGAGACCTTTTGCATAGTTTTTAAATACTGGTTGCAGTACGTAATTAAGTAGTGGCCATTATACTAGATACAGTTTAACTGTAGTAAATATTATGGAAAATGATGTAGTCAATTTTTTTAAGGGCTCCCAGTGTAGTTTAATACATGAACTGTAAAACAAGGTAGGTTCATCCGTTAAGGGTAAATACACAGAAGTCTGTATTTCTGAGGAAAGCACAGGAGCATTGTACCTTAGTGAATGAAACTAGAGTTGGCATCCCCTGTCCTGAATCACTGGGCATTCCAATAATAGGAGCACTCCCAGTCCAGACAGTGTAACTGGGAATCAGGCTGTGCAGCAGTTATCCTAAATCAACATTTAGGAAGGGTGTAACCATTAGATTTGTGCTAAAATAGAAGCGGTTCGTACATGTTCTGTCTCCTCATTGCTTTAATCTTTGTTTTTAAAGCCCCAGGCTCCTACTGATTATTTCGAAGACTGTGTTAAACCGTTCAACTCCAAATTATTTGCATGTAAAACCTGCATTCCATGTGACCTTTGACCTTTACCCTGGATCTGTGTTGTTGACAGAGCTGTTTGAAAATCTGTGACAGTGGATTACCAGTGTGTAGTTGTTGTTGGGAGTCCATGCTATGTGTTGTGTGTGCTTGCCTCAAGGCACTGTAGTGCTTTGTGGAGTTAATCAGGAAACATAAGGACGTTTTACAACTGAGGTACGAAAAAGGTTATAAGAGGGCTAAAAATGAATAACCCTGCATTATTACCCAGCGTCAAACCCCAGTCGTTTGAGAGAAGTCAGTTACTGTAAAAGGAAAGGCCTGTGATTTCTAGGTCGTACCAGTAATTGTTCATTCAGTAATTATTCTTAAAATAGACTTGAGCGAACTTTAAGGGACCCACCCTCACTACGGCAGCACTTTCAGTCTTAGTTCCTCCTTTGCATATTCAAGATGAGCTATTTTTTTTTTTTCACTTTAGTGCCTTCAGTAACAGTGGAGCATTCTTGCCACAATGCTTCCCTGTGCTTTACCTTGCTTTCACTGTGCTTTGTTATGCTTTTATTATGGGAAGATTTGGAAGTTTTATAAATAAATTAATTAATTATAATGGGCTTTGCTTATCAATTGTATATGTATGTTTGTAAAGTTTTTTGAAGTAGGATTGGTAAACGTTGAGACTCCCATAGTAAGAGCACAGCAAAGTGTAATAAAACGCAGTGAAAGCATAGTAAATCATAGGGAAGCATTGTAAAGCACAGAGATGTATGGTAAAGCAGAGAGAAGCATTGTAAAGCACAGAGTTATGGTAAAGCAGAGGGAAGCATTGTAAAGCACAGAGAGGTATGGTAAAGCACAGGGAAGCATTGTACTATAAACATTGCTTCATTATTTAGCGGTTGATGTCATACAAATATACAAGCAGAAATAATAAACTTCAGCTTGGTAACAGGTTTTGAAGGGGGAAAGTGCTCCGTGCCACACACTGCTGTCACAAAGCCCTGCTGCAATCCCCTCCCAGCAGACCTGTTCGTTCTCGTGTTGGTGAAGACAGGAAGTGACCTTGTGACAGGCGCTTGTGATATTGAGAGAGGACCACTCACACATTCAGTATCATCAGCCACACAACTGTGAAATAGTGCAGCCCTTTGTGAGGGGAGTGGGGCGTGGCCAGCGTGGAGAACTTCCTTCATTCTTACCAAGCTTCTGGCGACTGTTTGAGACCATGCTGGTCGTAGTGAGACAGGCTTACAATCTCCTCCCACCCACTCAGTTGGCCCTTTCTGAATGAGTACCGTCAGTCTTTGGCCAGCGGGGGCTTCAAGGCCATTGTTTCAGACCTTTTTTTTATTTCATTTATCTCATTTGTCAATGATTCGTAAGGTTAAGTAGCAGGTCACATAACGTCAGCTCCCCATTTCCAGGAATTGCACCTAAAGATTGCTGACTTTAAGGGCATTATCTGACTGACCTCAAAAGGATATACAGTCAAAGCAGGTGACTTGAGCCCTTTTTTCAAAGAAGGCTGGTCTTTAGTGTAAAGGTGAAGGACGATGCAAAGGAAGCAGCTCATCAGAATTATGTTATTATTGCTGTTGAAATTACTGCAGTTTGCAACCTGGACTATAGCTGTTTTGTATTTCTTATTATATTTTCTCTAATGAGATTCAAAGGAGCACAAGCTTGTCAGCCTGATTGGGCCCAAAGGCCTGCTAAGAGGATGTGGGTTGCTTCCTCTAGTAGCACGGTATGATCGTGTAGCTTTCTTGCAGAGCACTGAATATGTCTTGCTTACTGGAAGTGAGTATTACTGTGTGGCAGTATTAGTTAATACAGGAAGTCAGCAACGCCATGGGTATGTTTTGCAACACAAAGGACTTTTTATATGTTTTTTTTTTTTCATTCCATAAGTTCCGCACAAAGTATGTTTTTTATCCAGTTTGTCAAAGTCGTTGGACAAACGTCAGTTATTACTGCTGATTTAAGGCTGAAATATTTATGCAGTAACTCCCTGATAACACCTTCAGTATGCTCACACTCTCAGAACTCCATCCTGCTTTTCACCCAGCACACAGATCAAGCAGATACAGCTGGTTCACAACCTGCCTTTCACAGTCCCCTGCAGCTGCTGTCTTCCCGCTTGCTTCAGCACTTCAGAGCTGTCTCTGGGATGTTGGTCATTCCTGGCAGATGCACAGCACAGTGGTCCTGAATTTCAGCCTGGGGTAGGCTTAGCAACTCTGCTTCCATGTGATTATAATACAGGCATTCCATTGACTTGTTCATATTGATTGACACAGAGGAAGGGTTCAATCTGAAACTGAGTAACAGGTCACATTTTAAAGCAGGGGTCTGGGCCCCGGAGTATCCCGAGCTCTGATTGGATTAGTGGTCTGAAAAGTCCATTTAACTCTGCTGAAGGAGGGAGCTGGTTTAATGGAGTGTAATCCCTGTTAAAATGGCAAGCACTTTCATACGACTCGGTGGAAACGCGGGGTTAGGCAGGAGAACCTTTAAGAAACAGGTTGAGACCTGCGGGGAAAACATAATGTCTGTGAGTACTCCTGCTGTATTCCTAAATAAAATAAACGTAACTGCACTGGAATATGAGAGCAAGACGTTGAGATTGTGAAGCAGTACAATTTTTAAATATGTGAAGCTTGGATCAGGAGTTAGTGAAAGGGTTGGTAGAGCTGGGCTAGACTGTAGTAATAAAGACAGTCCACTGAGTCTTAATGTGTGACCTCCTGAGAACGGCAATTGAGGTAATAATTAGAAGCTTGAATGTTTTTAGCACACACCGTGCTAGAATGACCTTGGTCTAGTACGATTACCACAAAACTTAGGCATGTAATGGTGTGGGGCTTGAGGTGGATTACTGTGACTACAGCTATTATTAAAAAAGAAAAGACTGAGGTCTCTACTTAGAATGCAGAGGTAAGCTTTTCACATGACTGCGACCCTGGGAATTGCAAAACAGTGATGTGTGTTTTATGACATGAAGAATAAAGCTCTTGAAACCTGATAGATGGTGGATTAATGGATTACTGATATAAAAGAAGGTTTCAAGACATTTTAATGAAAAAATAGTGCAGGAGGGTTGGAGTCTAATTGATGACAACTCTGGCTTGAGTAACAGTGTTTTCAAAGTATGGAAAACTTTTCAATCTGGAAGTCGGCAAGCACTTCACTAAGTGGCTTTTTCAGGATAGACAGGTAGCTTTTAAGAAAAGAAGGGTTTGTCTTCCAGACCAAAACCATTTTATGCAGCTAAAATCCAACCCAATTGTTTAAGGGCTGTGGAATCAAGATTCAGGGATTCGCAGTGGTCGTTTTACTCCTGCCCACCCTAGGATTGATTTTCTATACAAGTTGAAACCTGCCCCAGTGACTCTGTTTCAGGGGAGTCCAGCTGTGCTGCTTTGCTGTATGTGTACTTGTGGGACCATGACCATGTGTCCTGTGTGCTGGGAACAAAGCCCCCTCTGCTACAGAGTACTGTGATAGTGTGGGCCTCTTGGCATTCCACACACTCGAAACACAATGAATATGTTGAGTGTGGCATGTTGTACTCGGACTGTTTACAATACAAGGTGGAACTGCTGTGGGGTTTCAATGAATTCATTTGCAGTATATTTATGGACTCATACTGTAAGATGGGAGTCTTCACCCCTGGCAGTGAAACGCGCTTTGCAGGTCTCTAAACACTGCATGCCTCCCCACTCCGTAGAGATTTGGCAGACAGCCGTACCAGGCACGGAAAACCTCCCTTCTCCCTCGCCCTCAATGGAAAACATCATCAGTTTGAATCGGTTTCATCTCCCCGAAGGAAGGCCTGGCACTGCGAGAGCTTGTGTGTGCTTCTTGAAGTTACATCCAAACCACTTATTGTTTTAGATGCTGTTGATGCAGTGATTGTCTTTGGCTTCTTTCAGCTGTGGGTGTTTTGTAGGGTAGTGTGCTATTGGAATCTTCTGAGCACTGTACAAACACCCCTTAGATATGTTTACGCCAGCTTTTAACTGAAGCTAAACTCCTCTTGTAGCTTAAATGGTGAATCCTTTGAGCCAAAGGTTTGACAGGGTGACTGATGCAACTATAATAATAATAATAAAAATAATAATAATAAATTCAATTAATTAATCAGACTTGATATTATATTTAATCAGACATGAAGGACTAGGGAAACAAAAAAAACTTACAATTTTTTTTTTTTTTTTAATGAATGCTGAACTGTTCTGCTAGGCTATGCTTTTGCTTCCTCCCAGCCAGGACTGAACCCAGAAAGATGATGATTTCTAATTAAACTGGGTGGCTCCCAGAACTGGCCTTTCACTTCCCATTTTTGCCATTATGAGAAGTTATTGGCAACAATGTCCTTATTTTTAGCAGCTGCTCATAAACATTTAGAGTTCCAGTATGACCTCTTACATTGGAAGAGACGAGAACCATAAAATCAATTTTCTACTCTGTGACTTCATGTGTAGGTTTTCAGATTTCAAACACAGACAGAAACGATGCACTCCCTTCCCTTACTGTAGTCTATAACCTAATTACATTCATCTTTGAATTACAAACACACTGTGTGTAATGTGTGCTTATGTAATAGTGCACTGTAGTTGAGGGTCCTAGTGCATTGCTGTTTGCGTTGGTGTTATTGCTAGTATAAACACAAAACTGAATACATGTTATGAAGGGGAGTTGGGTTTATACCGGATTGTACAAGGCTGCTGGAAGGCTTGAGATCTTTCAGATTACTGGGCATCTAATGGGGTTTCTTGTATTGGTGTCTGGGCTGACCTGGGACAGGTAATCAAGTACTCTCCTGACACTAATATTCTCGTGCTGGTTCTCTTCACAGATCAGCGTGAGAGTCACCACAATGGATGCAGAGCTGGAGTTTGCCATCCAGCCCAACACGACTGGCAAACAGCTCTTTGATCAGGTAGGTCCAAGCCTGGCTAGGTCCCTCTTCATAAAGCCACCAACGCTGATCTACCTGGAAGCGTTTAGTTATAGAACAGCCTGCTTTAGTGATATAATCAGCTCTTAATCAGCCCCTCCTTTAACTTTATTAATAACACAGGGATGATGGCTCTCCACTTAAAACAGCAGGCCAGTAGCCTATTACAATGTATGTCTATGCATTTGTTAAAGATGCTGGAACTGTTGAATTTATTATCCTAGTGCAGCCTTTCTTTAAAATGACTTGGTGCTGTTGTATGGGTGACTGTAGTGCATTGCCCTGTCCATGCTGAAATGGAAAAGGGCAGGCAGTGCATTTAGTGCTGATGATTTGTACAGTTCCCGTTTTAGTAAGAGTCCTTCTCCTCACAGCCCTGGCTCTGCCCTCAGTTACTGCAGCCTCTCTGCATGGACAGAACACCCTGCCTGTGACCAGCACAGCAGCAGCGTTGCTTCACACTGACACCTTTCTGTTGAAGCCTTTCTCTCATTAGTTGCTTAATCCTTCGCAACGTGGCGTGGCGACGTGGTACAGCAGGGCACCATCTCATGCAGCGCAGTCTGCTATATGTAGTTCTTGTTAGTTTTATTAATCCTAGATGTTTAATTGAAGGGTTATTCAAGGTTTCTAGTCTTAGGAAATTCTGTGTAATAATAACTATAATAATAAAACTGGGACAGTAAGCATGTGTGCATTTTACAGTGAAAGAAAATTACTTAAAAAAAATTCTCTTTCTCTATAGTGCTGAACTCCCTCCCCACCTTAAAACAACTGCAAATCATTTTGTTTGCATTAAGGATTTTGCTGCCCACTGTGCCTCCACTGATGCAGATCATTGCTCCTGGTAGTGTCTACACGCCCTGCTTTATTAGTGCTTGTGCAGATTTGGAGTCTGCTGGGTTGTGCCACCGTGCTGCTGTTTGGCCCTTAGCTGTGGGACGTAATGTAAGGCAGGGCAGGAAATCTCGTCTCTCAGCAAATTAAAAATAACACTATGAAACAGGATTTAAGAACATGGTGGTGCTATTAACTCTAAATGCATTTACTTGGGGCAGATATATTGTAGAACCATGCTCTTCTTTTGAAGCGTTTTGGGTTCATCAGAATCACAGTAAGCTGATAAAAAAAAAAGTTGATATTCTGGAAAAACAAAACCATGCAGTTTAGCAAAGATACTCAAGTTTCTTAACGACAGAAAGTGGCTTGACTTATTTTTTCCACTGCGCTATTCTGCAAGCCCCAGTCTCGCCCAATAAAAATAAAAGCAGCCATCCTTATTTAAACACTGGTGTACTGCACATTGTGGTCCAGACTGGGGGAGGGGGATAAAGTAGCAGACCTTTTAATAAGCCCCTCAATTCAGCCTTATCAAAAAGGGTTACATTTAATAAGCCTGTCCCTACATGCTGTGGTAATAGCAGGATAAGAGCTGCTCATTTGTTATACTTTCCTTTGACACACAGAAGCTGCAACGGTGGGAAGTCTGGATTGGGAGCAGGGGGCAGAACGACTAGAATTATTGGTTACAGCTGTTTGGGAGTCCGTTAGCTATTCCAGCTGTAATCCCCTAAGGTCCAATTTAGCCAACTGGCGACCGCTGACTCACAGTATCCATTTTCACTGTGAACTGATTCAGCTCTCCATGTTCAAGACAGCACAGACTGGCTTTGTAATGTGTGCCCTGTGCCTGCTGCTGCTGCTGCTGCTGCTGCTTCACACACACACACACACACACACACACACACACACACACTAGTCAGTCCGCAATGATTTGCAGTGGTTAGTAATATGCTGCTTAGTTACGTATAAACATGTCTCCTCAGTATATGGGTGTGGTCTGTACTGTACTGCGTTTGGATTAAAAGAACACCACGCTGGATGTTTTCCAGTGCTGCTCATGTGAATGGAATGGAAAGATCTAGAAATAGTTGTGAAGATTGTTCAAGTCGTGCTTTCAGTTCTGATGTTTGTATGAGCTCCTTTGTTCTAATGGTTTGATATTAAATAGTTTATATTGTAACCTTGTTTTAGCACTGATAATCTTTCCAGAAAGACTGCCCTTGGATAGATAATTAAACTGTTACAATGTCTTAATCTAACAGTTTTCAGTTCAGTTGGACTCTTGGACTACTGGAGCGGTCAGTGGAGTTATCTGCAGTGTGACACTTCTGGTGTCTGTTTATAATAATTTTGTGTTGCATGAAGTTTGTTCATTTCACAAGGCTGGGAACGTGTGTGAAGATTTCCTGTGTTGGAGAGTCAGGGTTGTAAAATAGAGGGTCTGTGGTAAAATAATTGCCTTTAACTTGTGGGATTTGTGCCCAGACGAGGCTCATGCTCCTGCCAGATTTCATGCAATATGGGAATCAGCCACAGCTTTCCATTGTGCATATGCTCAAGGATAATTCATTCTATGGATGTGGCATTAATCAGCTTATAGGATAGCAGGGTCATTCATGAGCTAGTATAGGCACAGTACAGGGAAATACATGGGTGCATTTCTAAATGAGGCTTCCGTAAAGAAATACATTGTTTTTGTGTAAACCGATTCTGGTATTATATATATTTGCATATACATCTGCTTCACAATACGTTATAATATAGTGTACACTAGATTAGATACTGTAGCTGGAGAGTAATATTGTATTATGTGTTAATTGATGCTAATGAAAAATTTAAATCATTACAGCAGATAATGTTGAATAGGAGAAACAGGGTAATAGGAGATTAATCGGGTATCTATTACATTAGTCAAGAAACAGCAATGCCCCGGGCCACACCTGGGGTCAATTACAATTAAAGCAGAATTGTTGGCTGAAATTACAATTAGAATTACAATTACACTAAAAAGTAACACAAACAACTGCCCACATTAACATACTTACTCTTTTTATCCTAAATAACCAAGCGACAGTCACAGGTATAAATACAGAAACATACAATAGAATTTAAATTTTTTTCAAATAAATGGAGTCACTAAAAGTGTTTGAAGATACAAGAAGAATGATCGAATGACAAATAAATGCCACACTGAAGTGTAACTGATCAGTTATGTGTTATAATTACAGTTCCGCAGATGTGCCCAGGTTCAGTTGCAATGCCGTTGTAATTGCAATGAATTAGGAGTTGCACAATTGCACTTGTAATGGACCCCAGGTGTGCCCCAAGCTACCCACTGGCACAGGGTGTTGGCAGCAGCTGCAGTAAACGCCTCAGTGTAATACGTGATGCTGATGCTTTCACATGAACTCAACACAACTGAATAATTGAAATCACTGTTCCGCTGTTCTGTGCTGAGCAGTAAAGGGCTCGTACAGCAGCTGGCCCTGTGAGTGCTGTTTCAACACAGCACAGTCTATGAACATCTGGCAGCCCCCCGAGACGACTATTGCAGGAGTCTCAATCGCATTCAGAAAGCACTTAATGCCCACATGAATGGATAAAGACCCAGTGGCCAGACTGATGACCTCATACTCTGCGCTGGTAGATTTCTTGGCAGTCGCTTGGTTTTTAGCGCCGCCCAGACGCAACACGACACAGCCTGATTGAAAGCAGCTCGGTCCGGGATGCTTTTCCGCCGTTTGTGCAGGAACAGATGGGCTTTCTCTGGCGCTGTGCGTTCTAATTTGGACACATGGGCCGGCTTCCTGTGGATCCACAATGAGACTCTTGTATTCCTTTTCAGAATACAATCCTCGCCTGTCCTATTCACCCTCGTTCCTCTCTTTTTGTTTTTCTATTTCCTGTTTCCTTTTGAAAGTGTAGTATGATAAAGCTACTTGTAAATGTGTACTGACTGCACACTGTACTCTATTAACCTGTCGTTCAGCCTGCATGTAAACAGCAAGGTGTGCCCGCGTCAGCCACAGTGTGAACACCTGCACACCACATTGACCACTTCTGGTGTTGCTTTACCTTACTGTATCTATATTTTACTCCTGCTTTCCGTCATGTATAAAATTGTGATTTGCCATAGGTGCTTGCCACCTGCTGGCCACTAAACACATGATGTGGGATAAATGAACATTTAGAAAAAGCATTATTGGAAAATATAAATTCATGCTGTGGGAACAAAGTTTGCGGTTTATTTTCCCAAAGAGCCTTTTCCCAGCTAAAATGTTAATTTTACTATGGTGTCTTACAAGTTCAGACAACTATGGCAATCAATTGAAATCAATGAGAACCTGAACTGAAACTGCCTGGCCAGCGCAGTATATAGACAAAGTTTCCTGTTGCACTGTTAGTGGAATTTCTTGCCTTCTTGAACTAGACTAGCTTGCCTTCATCAACCCTTTGTCTCTTGAGAGTGAAGGCTGTTATTTTAAGATGCTGAAGTGGGGACATGGAAACGGTGCCCTGTCAGAACTGAAGGGATAAACACACTTGCAGCCAGGAGAGGCCTGGGTGGCTTTGGTAACAGTAATACACAGATTTTCAGTATGTGTCGTCATGCACAGGATCTTCATTTATTGTACACCAAATTAGTCAGCAGTGCAGTGACTAAGTAAACGTTGCAATATCAGGGATTTCCTGAAGAGGGCGAGGCTATTTTAGAGTTATCCCAGGAGATGACCGCTCAGTTTTGTGGAAGTTCATTTATTTAGGTGCAGTCTGAAAATGACCATATGCAATGTGTTTGTAAATTGACACTACTGCCTGCTGGTATTTCTATTAAACATTACGCAGTGTTTCACCATGCTTTACAGAACAATACAGAATCCATGGACTGGGAGGTAATTCTTCACAAAAGCCATCACATGTTTAATCTGAGTGAGAAGATGGGCACGTTTGACATCTATTGAAAGACGCTTTCCAAAATAAAAAAATGGCATGCCTGGTACACAGAGTTAACTTTTTCTTCCAAATTGACAAGTTCTGTAATTGCAAGAATAGAAAACTGTAACTCCAGACAGCTAGCAATAGATCCTGTGTCTCTGCAAAGAGAGTAACATTTCCTAGCGGCTAAAGAAAGAGCTTGAGAGGCGTGTAGATTCCACAGTACAACATCCATTGCCCTGTAAATATGGGGTGCTAGCAAGAAGTGAGAATGTACCTTCCATGAGTACAGTACTGCTAGAAAACCAGCAACCAGCAAACTTGACTGTTAGAGTGCATTAAAAGATGTGGAGATTAAAACTGTGTTCAGGGACACAGCCTGAAGTATTGTTACTGTACTGCTTCAATAGTCCTTAACCTTTTAATGAAGTGTGGGCTTGGTTTAGACTGTAGCGCTCCCCAGGGTTTTTCATTTTCCAAGAACATCAACAGGAACATTCGTTTATTTCTAGTAAAACTGGCTAGCTTTTCCTGTATTGGGTCTGATGCTGACTGGAGCCGGCATTGCTTTCTTAATAGGAGGTCTTGCAGCTAATCTTCTGAGAGAGCAGACAATTGGATTACCCATTCGCTGTCAGACTGCTTTTATAATCTTTGAATCTTCCTTTTTTTCCCAATTTCGAGGATGAATCAGTCAGTTGGGACTGCATCAGTTAAACAATGATGCAGTTCATGTTTAGGTGAACGCTCATCCCACTTCCCCGTACCAGACCCCTCTCTTACATTGGGTGCATTGTTAAACTGTAATTAGGATTGACACAGAATAAAGAGTTAGCCCTGCTCCTTTTCTTGATTTAAGATAATATGGCATGATTCAGTTTTAGAAAAACAAATAAACAAGCCTGCAACCTAGTATTCAGCCAGAAACAGCTCTCTTTTACTAACTAATTCTTTCCATTCAGCGACGAATAAAGTCGTTGGTGAGGTTTCAGTCTGGACAGTGCGAGTCTTATTAGAAAACTTGCCAGCTTTATGAGACATAGTATTTATTCATTCTTTAACCAGGAATAAAACCATTGAGACTATGTATACGATATTGCTTTGTAATGATGGTGACTGTAGTATTGTTGTCAGTCCTCTAGAATAATAGTCATGGAATAAATGTTGTTGAAGAAACGTTGTACCTTTAAAAATACTTCCTAACAAGAACTTTACACCTCCTTGCATATTTATTTTGTTTAACAGAAAACTTTTGTCATTATTAAGGTTCAAGGCCTCATTTGGACGCAGGTTGTTTTGCTATTTCAACTGTGTGCAGTGGCCCTCGTTCTTTCTGCTCGCCTCCTCTGACATCTCCCACCGGCTCTCCTGGAAACCTTTTCTGAGCTCACGGCTCAGCAGACGGCCATCTCGAGATTTAGTTACCCTGCACCCTCCCACCATCTCAGGAATGTGCCGCCAGATGCTTGCTTGTTGATTTTATACTGCTGGAAAGGGGAGGGAGGGTCTTGCGCTGGGCTCCGTTGATAAGAGTCTTTGATTTTTGCTGATTCACAGCTTGTGGTGGATTTAGATTTAGTTTTAACCAGCTTGCTAAATGTATTTTGTGGTGACACTGGAACAGTATAGAGGGCTTAAATACCTGCAAAAAATTCCTTAATACACATGAGTGAGTGTGTTATTTCAGGTTGAACTATTATGAAATGCAAAGTAAAAACACATAAATCAACCAGTAGAATTTAGCACACTAACTGCTGCTACAGTGTGTATTATGGCAGCAAATAAGCTGGGCCATTTCCAGATATAGGCTTTCAGCAGTGCAGGTCCACAGTCCTCCATAGTAGAACAGACAGGAGGCTGCAAGGTGCAGCGGAGCTGTGATGTCACTAATAAATGCCACGGCTTTGATTTCTTCCCAGGTGGTGAAGACCATCGGCCTGAGGGAGGTGTGGTTCTTCGGACTGCAGTACCAGGACACCAAGAGCTTCTCCACATGGCTCAAGCTCAACAAGAAGGTGAGCGGCTTTTACTGTTTTGTCAGGAACGTCATCTCTGGCCTCACACCGGCTCTCAGCTTGGTGGATAGCTTCTATAACATTGAGAACTGTTATCTGCTCCTGGTGCGCCCAACAGTCGTCGCTTCAATAAATGTGTAAAAGCAGCTTGGGGTTTTGTTGTTGCAGGGGCTATATTTTCAAAGTGTCTCCTCCTTTCTTTAATTAACTAATCCTATTTTTTTTAAAGGAGAAAAAAGTCATGTTGATGTTGCAGAATGTTACCAAAACACATTGAGAGGAGAACTTTAAATATAGAACTTAGTTGATTGGTTTTAGTTTGGTTAAATTAATGAAACACTGGAGTAAATGCTTTGTCACGTGCCCCTGCAGGTGACTGCCCAGGATGTGCGCAAGGAGAGCCCGCTGCTGTTCAAGTTCCGTGCGAAGTTCTACCCTGAGGACGTGTCCGAGGAGCTGATCCAGGACATCACGCAGCGCCTCTTCTTCCTGCAGGTCAAAGAGGGGCTCCTCAATGATGACATCTACTGCCCGCCCGAGACCGCCGTGCTGCTTGGCTCCTATGCTGTGCAAGCCAAATACGGAGACTTCAACAAAGACCTGCACAAAACAGGTTACCTGAGCAACGACAAGCTGCTGCCACAGAGGTAGACCCTGCTTCTAGAGCGAAGCTCCAGTCTCTAGTCCTTCAACTGCAATTATCCTTTTCAATACATTTCTGTTTGGGACCATCACAAGGGTTGTGTTATATATTTTAGTCCATGTCTTTGTACATATTTGTATAGGGAAGCTGGCTCGGCTGCACACCTCATTATCAAAGAGATCAGCAGTATTGTAATGACTGTGCGTGATTCAACATGTACTGCACAATAACAGCAATCCATCTAAAATCTTGCTGTCCGATTTCAACACCGTCACCCACCCTTGCTTTTCCTTTGAAGCTTTTAGTAGTGATTTAAAGTTGGCTCGATTCAAATCCCTATTTGATGCTCTGTATCAAATCCCCTCTGGTAAGAAAGCATTCCTTGGAAATGGGTGCCAAGCTGAAGAGAGGGGGTTTGGTGTAAGTGGCGTGGGTTCTGGTTGGCGTGGCATCTTTATTTATCCTGGCTGTTTTTTGTCTGCAGGGTGTTGGAGCAGCACAAACTGAACAAGGAGCAGTGGGAGGAGCGGATTCAGGTCTGGCACGAGGAACACAGAGGAATTCTAAGGTATCTTACACAGGGAATATGGCACATTCTAGAACCGCTGCGCTTAGCACACGGAACTCCGGGTCACACTTATCAACCAGTGGTGTTCTTTACAGAGTCCTGGAACTTCCTAATAATAGCCCTGTGACGGTGTGACTCATAGAATAGAGTGAAATCAGGTTCTATTTTTAACACACTTCCAGCTACACAACGTTAGTGACGGGACCTGTCAGGTTAATAACTTTTTTTACACAATTTTTTGAGTAAAATTGGGCTTAATCCACACATAGTGTTTAAATGTATTATTTTCACTATGGTATACAGTACACTGACAAAAAACAAAGAAAAGCAGGCACAGGCATGGCTAAAACAAAAAGAAACATTCAAAGGGTGGTGAAATAATGCTAGTTTTTACCTGTGGAATATATTCAGAAGACACTGATTTAAGAGGCTTTTATATTTTTTTCGTGCAAAAGAAGGTAAAGTAATCACGACAAACAATTAGGGCCAGTAAACAGGACAGATATTTAAAACCTTTATGAAATATGAATTCAATGAAAAAGAAAAAATAAAAACCTTGATACTTTGGTATTTTCCACGTTAAACACATCCTGAATTTTCAGAAAAAGCAAACAAAACAAATAAAAAGCATGGTCTGCATTCATGCATTTTGTAACAATTGTAAGTCACTGTGGATAAGAGTGTCTGTTAAGAAGGAAATAATAAAAACTCAAGTGGCCATTAAGCCATTCCCTATGCTTTCTTGCTTGCTTTCTTGCTTGCTTTCTTTCTTTTTTTCTTTCTTTAAGATACAATATATTGTATTGGTTTCATGGGGGAGGGGTGAGTCCCCCAGCACTTGAGCGCATGTTGAGATCCATGCTTTTGTCTGTCTTTGAACAGAGAGGATTCCATGATGGAGTATCTGAAGATTGCCCAGGATCTGGAGATGTATGGAGTGAACTATTTCAGCATCAAGAACAAGAAAGGCTCTGAACTGTGGCTGGGAGTGGACGCCCTGGGACTCAATATATACGAGCATAATGACAAGTACGCTCTGACACCGCACAGGCAAAGCAGGCTGGGCTGGACTGAGGGCTGTGGGAGCTATTATATAGCAAGTAATGCCCTGCTGGGTTGGGTGTTAGTGCTTCATTGGCATCTCGAATCTGTCTTCGATGTTTTGCACAGCATTGTAATTTACTT
The DNA here is from genome assembly GCF_017654505.1 of Polyodon spathula. Classification (NCBI taxonomy): domain Eukaryota; kingdom Metazoa; phylum Chordata; class Actinopteri; order Acipenseriformes; family Polyodontidae; genus Polyodon; species Polyodon spathula. Next base: position 2,170,749 of record NC_054553.1, on the reverse strand, counting down.
GCAAAGCACTTGTACAACATAAGAGGCTAATTGTGAATGTTGATGACAGATTGCTCTTGTGAATATCTAAATATTTTGAGAAGGGGCAGCAGCATTGCAGTCTCGGCACTTCACAGCTCTATCATGTAACAAGCTCCACTGTGGTCTATATTTATAACCTTTTTTTTTTTACTCGCTGTTTTAAAGGATGAACCCTAAGATTGGATTCCCATGGAGTGAAATCAGAAATATTTCCTTTAACGACAAGAAGTTTGTAATCAAGCCGATTGACAAAAAAGCTCCTGTAAGTACTCGCTACAATATTATTTTAATTATTTTTTTAATGACATTTTAGGGCATGTCATATGCATATGTTAACATTAAGATAATCATATGGAACTTAAAATGCCACCCAACACACAGTAATAAGTGTTTCTAATGTGTTGTCATCATTTATATTTGAGTTTTTTCCTTAAATAAAAGAATACCTTTGTCCAGGCTTCTGAAGGACTATACCAAACCAGTTTAACTAACTGTATATAGCGTCCTTCAAGTGCAATAATTCCAGCACACTGTAAAAAAATCAGGTAAGAGTTTAAAGAGCTCTAAACTGCTCCCTAGTGAAAGGCCAAATCAAAGAGCTCAGATTTTAAAATACCGACCACTCAGAATTCTGGATACAGTATGGAAGTGAGTTCCAAAGTGAAGGCGCTCAAACTAAAAGCCCTTGAACCGTAGGTTTTTAACTGAGTTCTTGGAATAACCAAGAGTCCATCGTTTGCCAAAGTACAAGCCGGCTCGTAGGGAGTAAGTATCTCACGCACACAGGCAGGGCGAGAACCACGAATAGCCTTGGACTAGGACACATGAATGGGGCTAAAGGTTTGTTTTGTTAGGTTGATAATTTTGTCCCGGGCTCAACAACAAAAAGACATGCTGCCAATCTGTTGGCTGTTGTATGCCTGGGTGTGAATGGGGAGAGTTGGCACTGGGTTGCGTCACAGAGGATGGATAAAGACGCCTGCTCTCTGTTTCAGGACTTTGTGTTCTACGCCCCTCGGCTGAGGATCAACAAGCGCATCCTGGCTCTGTGCATGGGCAACCACGAGCTGTACATGCGACGACGCAAGCCCGACACCATCGAGGTGCAGCAGATGAAGGCGCAGGCCCGCGAGGAGAAGCACCAGAAGCAGATGGACAGGTCAATGCTGCTCTGCATTCATGCATTAGCAAAAAATTGAATAAAAAACAGTGTTTCTCCATTAGATTTTTAAATGCAAAAACAAGAACAGGAGGTAATGCATCCGTAATGTCCATAACTAAATCGAATTGTGATGATTGCATCCTTCCAATACTCCATTCTTTAACTCCTAATGCCTTATTTAATGCCTAAGAGACCTTGTCTTTTATTACCGATTGGTTTGGTTAGACTTTAAAAAAACAAAACTAGCAGTGCATCAGGGACTGGTAAACCTGTTGAAAGCTTGCCCCTTAGTTTGTTCTTGCAAATGCATGAGTGGATGGAGCTGCCCCCTGACTGTGCTGTTCTCACAGGGCACTGCTGGAGAATGAGAAGAAGAAGCGAGAGATGGCTGAGAAGGACAAGGAGAAGATTGAAAAGGAGAAGGCAGAGCTGATGGAAAAGCTCGCCCAGATCGAGGAGCAGACAAAGAAGGCCCAGCAAGGTTGGGATCCACACAGAATAGTATAGGGCTGTATATAATACACACAGTATAGTGTAGGACTGTGTATATAATACACACAGTATAGTGTAGGACTGTGTATATAATATACACAGTATAGTGTAGGACTGTGTATATAATACATGCAGTATAGCTCTTACAATGCAATAAAATCTGTTCAGAATTGCCAGTTGTTAAGGTGAAGCGCATATCAGATTCTAGTGCATCCTAACACAATGCTGGGCATTGATTCTGCTCAGGATTAGAAGGGTGGGGGAGGGGTGGTGTAGTACCACTTGTTACAGTATAGCTGGTGCCTCCTGGATGTGTCTGACCAGGCTGAAGACAGATTAGCTTGCGAATCGAAGGCAGGGCAGCAGCCCGTGCAGTCACTGTGGCACCAGTGACAGAGCCTGACCGAGCGTCCCTCTCCCCTCAGAGCTGGAGGAGCAGACCCGACGGGCCATCGAGCTGGATCAGGAGAGGAAGCGGGCCCAGGAGGAGGCGGAGCGACTGGAGAAGGAGCGCAGGATGGCAGAGGAGGCCAAGGCCGCCCTGCTGCGTCAGTCTGAGAGCCAAATGAAGAACCAGGAGCACCTGGTGAGGAAACCAGCAGCTAAATTAGCATGGATTAAACCAGGGGGTGCAGACACCACAAACCAAGATCCACTGCCAGACCCCCCGCTCGGTGTGCAGGATTTACTGGCATCACAATGTTATAGCACTACAGCCCATATACCTGCCTCTCTCTTATACCTGGCATTTATGGTTTGGATAAATCACTCCCAACATGCATGCAATTAGAATACTTCAGCTCTGAAACTTCAGGTACAGCGATGATGTTAATTGCTTAGACCAGGGGTTTTCAACTGGGGATACGTGTACCCCTGGGGGTACTTCTGAGGGTCATTAGGGGCTACGCAGGATGACTCAGAAATGCACAAATAAAAATGAAAGTAAAAAATAATTATTTTTTAACGGTATTATATATACTGTGTAAAATTATGTAGTCTTTGTTTAGCAGCTCAGAATAGAAAGCGAATACGAGTGTTTCCAAAGAGATTTCCTTAATTCTTAATTCTGTGCACCCAGTTAAGTTTTAAGAATTAAGCCTACTGTTTGGTATTCTGTCTTAAACCAGCAGTTTGTCAGCCCCAGACCGTTGTGAAAAATGATATATTAAATAAACAGGAAAAATGTGTTAACCAGATTATTCTGCCTTTTAACTGGTGGAACCATTCGGTGATTGAACATTATAAAGTGTACTTTAGCTGAAACCTCCCGACCAGAAGGGGTTTCGATTCCTATTTATACCTTGATTTTCAAGCGCAACATTACTGGATAGAGCACTAAATTGATTTACATAACTAGGAATGCTTACCGACCCGAAAAAAACAGAAGATGTTGAGTTGGCAGATCTATCTGATGGCTAACTTCTTCGCATTTACGCACCCCTCAAACAATTTGGTGTAAAATCAAAACCTGACGCAGCATTTATAAAATTCTTTCTGATCCGACTTCCTGAGGGTTGTGGCTACCACTGATACTTTTACAGTTTTTAGGTAGGAGATCACTAAGTTACACTTATCGAGACATTTCTAAAGAAGAAAGCATTTCAGAGTACATTTTAAAATTTTTTTTTTTTTTTTTACATTCAAACTAGGTACTTGTAGGGTTTAATTCATCATCTTAACAATCTTCAGACTGTCAGCTGTTTAGAAAGGTTTAATAAGGTTTAGTTTCAGTGGATATTTGTCTTGATACATTATGTCACTCAGACCTCAAACAGGTAGAATGCTCACCGTAGTGGAGGGGTTAAATGCACATCTGTGCCAAAGGCAAGGATAGCTTTCATTTTTATATATCTACATCTGCTGACACGTGTTCTGTTTCTGCAGGCCACTGAACTGGCGGAATTAACTTCGAAAATCTCCCTCCTGGAGGACACCCAGAAGAAGAAGGAAACCGAAGCCATGGAGTGGCAGCAGAAGGTGCGGCGCCCCCTGTGTGTCACACACTGTCAGAGCTGAGCAGCAGTGTGTAGGGCAGAGTCTTTGGCTCCATGGCTGTGTGCACTTTCTTGATCATTTTATTGCCTCTCCGCTCTTAAGGTTCCCTCAATTCCCCTTAATAAAGCAAGTTTGAATCCTGGGCTATATAGCACAGTGGTCATGAAAGGGTTAACAGTACTACGCATGGGTACCCAGCATAGAGCTATTTGTAGGTAGGGCGGAGTTAAAAGCAATTAGTTAGATGAGAACAACTTTCCAAACTTATGACCCTAACCCCAGATCAAAATCTTAGCAAGCTAGTCAGCCATTTCTTCTTTATTCTAAAAATAGTGACCTGACCCACAGTGTGGCTAACACATGTACGTATGTAGTTCTGTATAGACCCCAGCTGTGACCCGTGTGTGTGGGCGTAGGCGTCACTGCTCTCCACTTGTCTCTGAGGGGTGGTCTCAGTTTCTGTAAGGCAGGGAAATCCTGTATGCCTGGGCGGATGTTGGGTGCCCCATTGTGTTATTTTCCATATATATATATATATTTTTTTTTAAATAATATGATAATAAATGGCAATTCCCACATGTCCTGTTATTGTGCTTCCTAAAATAAACAAAGAGGTAGTGTCGTGTTCTCTTGCTTTATGAACTGAAATGCTGTCTATGCAATACAGCCGACAGGCTTTCAAAATCAAATGTCAGAGCCGTATTGCAATCTGGGATGTTCATTGTAGGGGTGCTGATAGTTTAGTTTCAGGCATTGTTAAATCATTATCAAATGCAGGTGCTAAACTTAGTGTGCAGAGTAAAGCTATTTGTGTTTCATACCGGTCTTAGGTAATCTGGTAAAATTGGGTTCTAGATCACCATGCCAAAACATCAGAAGCTTTCCAATTTAATATAAATGAAACCCCTTTATAAAATAGATCCTAATGATTGCTGAAGATCGTCCTTGACTTCTAATAGCTATGCATCATTAACAAAGAGATTTGTGGAACGATCCCATTTGAGGCAGTAGAAATGAGAACCCCTTGGCTGTAACAGTATTTTAAGATGCCTAACTGTCTGTGTGTGTCCATGCTGCTGCAGGCAGCCTCGGTCCAGGAGGACCTGGAGAGGACCAAGGAGGAGCTGAGGAAAAAGGTGATGGTGTGTCACGTTCAGGAGCCTGTTCACGCAGAGAACGAGAACGACGAGAACGATGAGAATGGAGCCCAGGCCAGCGCCGAGCTCACGTCAGAGGGGACCATCCAGGACCGCAGCGAGGAGGAGCGCAGGACCGAGGCCGAGAAGAACGAGCGTGTGCAGAAGCACCTCATGGTGAGCAGGGGGCAGGGCTACCAAGGGCCAGAGGGAGGGGCTTAGCTGTGGAATAACAGGAGAACATGCCTGGCCATTTAAAACTGTATATTCACACAATTCAATGGTTCCTCTCTGGGACCTGGGTCATCAACGTGATTTGTTTTTTTTTTTAGATGTTTTGACTTTGATTGCAAGTAGAGCTCTTCCTCATTATTTCACGATCAGTCAGTTAATTTATAATGAAGCTATTTTGACAAACAACTGTGCTGCTTTAGACCACTTCACTAATTGACTGTCCAGAGTGTAGCGAAGGAGTTCCACTGTTCACTGTGATTTAGTGACTCTGTTTTCTGTCCTCTTAAGGCTCTGACCTCTGAGCTCGCCAATGCCCGGGACGAGACCAAGAAAACGGCGAACGATGTGATCCACGCGGAGAACGTGCGGGCGGGGCGCGACAAGTACAAGACGCTGCGCCAGATCCGGCAGGGCAACACCAAACAGCGTGTCGACGAGTTCGAATCCATGTGATCTGCACCAGCCAATCGCACTGCAGAGGAGTCCCAGCGGGCCTGCTGCCCTTCACTGCAAACCTGCTTTCACTGGACTCTGAGAAGAACAACACTGATTGCATTGCTTGCATTTAACAGTATGGAGGGGATCTTGTACCTTCACTTTGCAGCCTGCAGCATAGTTCCTTAGTCCCGCTTGCAATTTAATTCCAGCTGTAGTCTGAACTGATCAGTACAGGAGCTACATCTTTATCTACTGTGTTGGTTTTCTTTTGCAAACTTCATCCCTGTGCTGTAATTTAACCTTGATGATACAAGCTGCCAATGGAATAGAATTAAAGTTAAATATTGAGATGGGCATCACGTGGTAACATCAGTATTATGTGAGGGGAACTTTGCAATACATCAGTGCTACACACACACGCATGCACGCACACACGCACACACACACACACACACACACACACACATATATAATGTGCAGGTCTCTTTTGCCAATTGTCCACATTGCCAAAGGAAACTAACAACTGAAGTTGCAACAAAGTGACAGTCAGGTATGACATTATATGAATAGAAGAGACTGCTAGACATATTTCAGTGTCCAATTGTGCAGCTGTCACGAGACTGTTTGAGTCAAATTCCTTTTATATGTTGTGCCTTAAAGTAATAAATAGTAAGGTGCAGGTTTGCAGTGAGTAAAACGGCAACCCTGCCAGTGTCAGGAATTTCAGAAAAGGAGGAAAACCTGTATCATCATTATTATTATTATTATTATTATTATTTTTTTTTTTATTTTTTTTTTTTTTAAGTCCAATATTGTGTTCTTGGAAAGGCACATAATTCCCACCAGTGGACACAATGAAAGGCAAATATGTACTTTGCAGTATTATTTAAAAATAAAATTTTAAAAAAATTCAGTATTAGAAATGTTTATTAAATAAATTCAAAACATAGTATTGCAAAGCCACAATTACTGCTTTCTGTTTGGTTACACATCTCAATGAGTATTCTGTTTTCCATGTGTATTTAATATAATGGCTGTCTTGTAGACATGCACAGTAGTGTATTATAGATACATAGGTTGTTTTTTATATAACAAATCTGTATATTAAAAGCACTAGCTGATTTAAAAAGAAAGTGTGCAGCTTGATATAAGTTGTTATAAGACTTCTAGAACATTTTTTTTATTGGAAAACAAATAAAAATAACTAGCTTTTTGATTTTTTTTTGTAAAAGAATCGTCTGTTTACTAAAGTTTAGTTTTATTTACGTCCATTTAACATTGTTCAATCAAAATAAATGCAAAAACAATAAATTATATATATTATATGAGGGCTAGATATATATATATATTTTATAATATATATTTAATTATATATATATATAAATATATATATATATCTATATGTTATAGATTTATTTTTTCTTACAATGCACAATTAAATGTTAATTAGAATGTTAATATTGTTGTGTTGCTGTATTTCTAGATCAAAACGGAGCTTGTTCTGCTGATAGGTTTGCTGCTCATGAAGCATTCTCAAACTGTTAATAAAAGTGAACAAATCAAGAAAGCTCCAAGCGTGACGTGTTGATTTCTGCAGTGTACGGTTTCAGTAAAGCAGTTACCCGGAGACAGAACGATTACCAGAAAGAGGGGCTTTGGATTGTCATTCATTTATGTCTGGTCCTGGTAATAACCATTGTCGAGGGGATTGTTGCGCGTAAAGTTATTTTAAATAATGTTTTAAAGTGTGTTTTATTGGATTCAATAAAGTGTGATGCAAATTTCCAATGTTGCAGACTTCTTTCACAAATCAGACTTTGAAACTCACAATTTGAAGCTTTGTGGATTTGCCCAATACAGTTATTTTTTTAATAGCGACAACTTAATAGTGAAGTATCTGCATGACACGTGGCATGGACAGACAATCAGGAAACAATACAGCTTCCTACCACTAGAGGGCAGAAAACACCAGAACATTAAGTACAAATTTGCTATAACACGTTTCTTTGAAAACATTTTCATAGACCCATATATAACAATATATTTTTGTAAACGAAGATATGCAGGTTTTGCATGATCCACTCTAGCTTTGGAAACTGTAGAGCACTGCTTTTTTTTTCTGCCACGTGTTTACTTCCTGTATCATGTCTCCCATGGAAATGTACCTTTACAACAGGAAGCAAAATTACAAACAGGAAAACGTGTTAACTCTATTTTGCTACATTTGGGTGGTGCTTGAAAAATGAGCATTCACTCGATTTAAAATACCTACTTCTGTAAACCACTGATAATATTGATAGAGGTACCGTAAGAAAATGTATTTAAAAGACTTTTTACAGTTATTTTAAGGACAAGTAAAAACTACTACAGTGTCTACAAATCGATTTTCACTTAAAAATGTATTTTCTGCAAAACATACGCAGGTTGCTGGAAACCATTTTCATTAGATTGAATAGTCCAACTGCATAACCAAACTTCAGATGTGCGTTCTGCTTTCAGCCAGTAGGGGGAGCCAAATAACATGCTAAATACCGCTGCTCCCAAAACTGGAGCAACAGGAACTTTTGAAGGAATCTGTTTCCTCGTGCGTGAGAGAAAAAGCAAATTACTTCTACGTTTTCTGCTTTCAGTAAAAGCAGCAAAGTAACTATAACCGCACATGCATTTTTCATTTTGTGTGAATTTCCCCTGAAAAACCCAAGCATTACATTTCAAATAGGGTGCCTCTATATCCGAAAACCAACAAGATACATGTGCAATTATGAATGCCAGAACAATCACTTAACTTTTTTTTAATAGCTTTGTTATTTGGTACTCCTCAAATGTTACAGAAAGTATAGTAATGCAATAACTACAAAGGATTGCAAGTTGAAAGGCGGGTGTCCTTACAGATGAGTGAAAGGAAATACTCTACTATTCCAGCACTATCACATTTTCACAAGACCTGCTGGAAAGGCTGCTCAGGAAGTGCGGCGAGGAAGTATTTTTGCGTTGTACAGGCTTCTGTGCAGTGCTTCACTTGTTGCTTTCCGTACACTGTGTAACGTCAATATGCTTCCCCAACCCACTTCCTCCTAATCAACCATGTGTAATAATTTCAAAATCTTTGCTGGAATTTTGCCATGCAAAACCAGAAAGCAAGAAATGTGAGTACGCCCCAGACAGCAGTCCCCCACCCCCACCTTGCTTTCTGGGGCTAAGAGAACCATTGTGCAAACACTTCTAAAGGGTATCCATGAAAAGTATAAGCCCTGCATTAATCTGCTTGGCACACACACAAGAAAGAAAATAAATCCTTTTCAAAGTATTTCCCACCTCTAACCCTAATGTATTTTCCCAAGGTTTTTTGAAACTCTGTGAGGTTATCACAAGGTGGGCATTTGAATGCTACAAAAACACATGTGTGCCCTTGAAAAACATCTGGCCGGCTCTAATTCTGTGTGAGCTGGCATCGCTGGCCTTGTTCTTCCACAGCCATGACTTTACTTATAGGCACCATGCTGGATTTGGACAACTTGAATCTGACAACACATTCAGCCCCCAGTGAGCAGACTCTGGAAAGAAAAGAAAGGACAGGATTGTATGTCACATCAATAACATATATGATAACATCCTGTTTGTGTACAGTTATACAGACCTCTTGCCTGAAGTGGCTGGGTGAAATAGCTCTACTTTTAGCACGACACACATACAGGATAAGTTGTGTTCAGCCCACAATGAAGAGATTTTCTGTATACAAGTTTAGTGCTGCACTTCATGGTAAAAGCATATCAGCATTATAATAGAGCATGGTGAAAGAATTGTGAAATTGTGGAAAACCTGACTATTCCATGGAAATACGACTACAGATGGGTGTAGATTGTTAACATCTGGCCATAAAGTTTAGGATTTGGTCTAAATAACATTCCACCTTGAAGTCTCCTTGCTATTCAATGAGCTGAACACTAGCCGTGTTGCCCTTTTCAAGCAGAGCCCAATCATGGTAAAATACTTAGGTACAGCGTGATAATAAAGCATGGTACATACAAAGTCTTTAGCATGGTAAAAGCACAGTAAACTACACATTACTGAGGTAATAATTAGGGTGTCCTGCTACTGAACTCAAACAAACAAACAAACAAACTCTTTAACAGAACGAAGGGAAATACAATAGTTAAAATAGGAATCAGAGAACACTTTCTGAAATGCAAAAAAAAAAAAAAAAACTTTTGTAATTAAAGGTTATAATAACGTAATAATGATTTAAAAAAAAAAAAAAAAAACACACACACACACACACACCTTTTCACAAATGCTATCTTTAATAAGCAATTTTTTTTTTTGTTTTGTTTATAACAACATTTCTGAAGAATATACGCTAAAAATAAACTGCTTAAAGAACTACACGTCAATGGAGTTGATGATGCAAGTTTCATATAAAATTTTGAAAATAATAATAATAAAACAATTCCTGCACGTATTTGCATTATTAACCCCAGCCCAGAAACAGGTCGCGTATGCAAGCTGAGAGCCGCCTCCTTGGGCAGTGCTAATTTCAAGGCTCTTGACTCTGTACTTAGACCTCCAGGCAGCCCCGGTTTGCAGACTCGGCAGCGAGATGGCACGGTGTGTGGTACGGCTCCAGTCCCTCCTCTGTGAACCCGTGTTACAGCATGTTTACTTGCTGGGGTCTGCGGTGACACGGAATCTCTCACGCCCGCTGCCACGGGTGGCTTTACAGCGCAGAGACCTCCACACCACGCGGGGAGTTTTTAAAGACGCAGCCGAGAGCAGGTTCGTTAATTACCAGTGTCTATTTAAAAAGGTTTTTAAAAAGTTTTTCTTCTGAACAACAACTACGTGTACCATTCATAAAGCCGTACCGTAACTCACTAGCTTGTGTTTTTGTTATTTATTTATTTGTTTATTTAAAGTACAAGCCTGTTTGATTAAGTGAATACAGTTTGATATTCATGAAGCTTTTCATTGGTTGTCACACGGGTTGGTTGTCACAGTGCTCATATCTATGAAACTAGATGGCGCAGGCAGGTGATGCTAACACTGAAATGTGTGTTCTATTGTCTGGAAGTCAACTATCTTGTAATTTGAGGTCAATTCCATCTAACATAAAGGTTAACACATATTTCATTTTTTTTCGTACCCAAAGTAAAAAAATGCATATCTTGTTGTTTATATTATAACTCTCAGTAGTATTGGAGTTTGTCTGAACTGGTGGCCATGTTAAATAGAACCAGATACTGGCTAACTTTTGAGAATTCAATTATCATGTAAAGTCTGGTTGGGGCAGGTTGTCACATAGTTTTCACATAGATATCAATACAGTAGGTACGGTGTGCACACTCATTAACTTCTTCCCATTGCCTGTAGTTTTTACTATGGTTTTGACATATCATAGTATACCTGTGTCTGTGGCTTACACTTTGCTGTGCTCCTAAATACTGCAGCCAACTTTTATTACAGTGCAAGCTGTTCGGTCACATCAAATGATCTTTCTTTCATTATCTGGATCATTCTCCAGTGTTATCAGGCTTGACAGCCTTCACCTCCTGAGCTGTATTACTGAAGAATAGGGGCTGGCCAATGTAAACGTGATAAAGAGCAATGGATACAACTTTTTTCACAACAGCGATTTTAATTGTACACCTTCACCTTCACCTTGATTCCACAAGCACTGTAAGGCTCTTTTTTAGTATTCTTTTAGAATCTCTAACTATTCTAGAGCTCAATTTAGAACTTGATTTAAAAAAAAAAAAGACACGCATTACTAAAAAGCATTTATTAAACCAGTACTAATATCCTTTAATATATATTTGTTTCCCAGCAAAATAACAATCCACTTCATCAACCAAGATGGAGAGAGGACCACCACTACAGCGACGGAGGGGGAAAGCTTGCTGGACGTCGTGGTGAACAAGAATTTAGATTTCAGTGGCTTTGGTAAGACTTCTGAATGAACAAATCAAGTTTTTAACTTCAGCTGTCAAACTTTCTTTCCTCTGGTATTTACCTTTCACATGTAACTGAAAATGTTGTTGGCATGTTTTGATTATTTTATTACTATGGTTTTTAAAAAAATAAATAAAATTATAGTTAAGGAGCTTAAGGGTATTCTTACCCCTCATCCTGCTCTCAACACCAAGTCAATGAAGTCTTCATTTATTTTGTTAATTATACAACCGTGAATCGAAGGGGTGATATTATTATTATTATTATTATTATTATTATTATTATTATTATTATTATTTTGTTACAATAAGGCTCTGTTGTGTTTAAGTTTGACCCTGTTCTGCCTGGTTGTTCCAGGTGCTTGTGAGGGAACACTAGCCTGCTCAACATGCCACCTGATTTTCGACAAGAACGTTTTTAACAAGCTGGAGCCCCTGGTGGACGAGGAGCTGGACATGCTGGACTTGGCCTATGGCCTGACTAACACGTGCGTTTTGTTGAGTGTCAACAGATCATTTCGAGTGGCCTTGACTGAATAGCAGAGAGAGACTCTGTACTTCAACCTGGCCTGTGTTATCTGTGTTAAGACCTTGAGAGCAGGTTTAATCAAAGGCAGTTTATAATAACCTTGAAGCTTTGAAAACCACATCCAGTATAATACAGTATTCTTTCTCTCAAGCCAGCTGTTCTCTGGACCCTACCTACGTGTATCGTGTACCTATTGAACACTCCTCTGTAACCCCACCCCTCTGTGTGTGTTGCAGGTCTCTAACCCTGCCGCTCTGTGTGTTGCAAGTCTCTAACCCCACCCCTCTGTGTGTTGCAGGTCTGTGTAACCCCACCCCTCTGTGTGCTGCAGGTCTCTAACCCTGCCCCTCTGTGTGTTGCAAGTCTGTGTAAGCTCACCCCTCTGTGTGTTGCAAGTCTCTAACCCCGCCCCTCTGTGTGTTGCAGGTCTGTGTAACCCCACCCCTCTGTGTGCTGCAGGTCTCTAACCCCGCCCCTCTGTGTGTTGCAGGTCTGTGTAACCCCACCCCTCTGTGTGCTGCAGGTCTCTAACCCTGCCCCTCTGTGTGTTGCAGGTCTGTATAACCCCACCCCTCTGTGTGCTGCAGGTTTGTAACCCCGCCCCTCTGTGTGTTGCAGGTCTCGTCTGGGCTGTCAGGTGTTTGTTCAGAAGTGGATGGACGGGATGACAGTTCAGGTGCCGCAAAAGGTGAATGACATCAGGAAGGCAGCCGCATCATCTTTGAAACAGTGAGAGAGAGGAAGGCAGCAGAATCATCTTGTTTAATGAGAGAGCTCACACTTCATACTGCTGCTGCTGCTGCTGCTGGTGCTGACATTGTTTCTGTGTCCTGAGTTGCTCCTAATTCTCCAACACCCACAGCATGCATTTTACACTTTGTATTAAGATCTGACCTTTAAGAGGCTTCCCCAGAAAGCCACAGTATTCTCACCTCTTTAGCAACCACTTACCTGCCTCCTCCACCTGACCTGGTAACCAGCAGCCCTCACTAACCCAACCCAGTGCCCCTGATATTTCTTCTTAGTGTGCTGTGTGCATGTAAAAAAAAAACTGAAAAACATTGAACTTTTCCTTATTTATCCAGGTCGGAATATAATAAAAGTTTCCTCGGGACATTTCTGTGGTGACAAACTCCCATGTTCAGATTAACTCGCCATGCATGCATTATAAAGACCATTAATGTGCATCCATTGCTTAGAGGTTTTCAAAGATATTGCAAGCATCATTTGTGCTGATGAAATGTAATCATTAAACTCTATTTACTGCTACTGCAGTGTGTGATTTCTTTTATAGAATAGAGTACAAAGCAACTTGCTTTTATAGAGCACTCTTCATGCGACACATCCTAGGGCGCTTTACAATAAAACCAAAAACCAAAAAGACAAGCCAATGACCAAGCAATCCAACTCAAAAATACAACTTAAACAGACATGTTTAAAAGTTTCAACTGTGCCAGAACTCCTGATATGATTTGGGCTGGAATTCGAAAGGCAGGGAGAAGAGCAACTAAAGCCCGGTCGCCCATCCTGATTTCAGCCGACTTCCAGGAGCTACCAGGCCAGCATTTGCTGATCTCAGAGTACGACTAGCGGCATAAGGTACCAACAGTTCTTGCATATATGAAGCCCTATAATGGTAAATGCTGATTGCAACAAATACAGTCTGTGTTGCTTTTGGATTTGAAAGCCCTGGGAGAAGCATTGTTCTATACTCAGTACTAATGACAATCTGTTGTTCCCAAGCAGTTTGTATTTGCAATGAAATGTAGTGTCAAGTGTCTCGAGGCTACAGGAGGCTGGTTTAACCCACTAAGCAATAATAATATCTTTATTTTTATATAGTGCCTTTCATAGTGGACCACCATCACAAAGTGCTTTACAGAGGTAGGCTGTGAACTGTGCATTATACGCAGAGTCACTTACACTAGGACATTGATTTAACATCTCACCTGCAGGATGGAGCAGAGTGAGGTCAGTAGCACAAGTGGGATTTGAACTGGTGACTTTCTGGTTATAAGCCCCTGGACTTTAAATACTGGACCACACTACCTCCTATAGCACTTATTCTGTGTAATAAGGGTTTAATTGATTATTGATTATGTGCCACCATTCATTGCATTGTTCTAACTGTCAAACAAAAGAGAATGCTGGTTTGTCTGATAACACTTTGATTAGGCTGTCACATTGACTCTTTCAAGCCTGATGTTTCTATCCACATAAACAGTCCAAGCAAATGTCAAGATTGGCAGAAATGTTTTTTTGTTTGTTTGTTATAACTGAAATGGTGGGAACTTGTTGCAAGGTCAAATAAACCTAAAACAAGGAATGAAGGAAGGTATAAAGATCCCTGACCTGAACACTGAACCTTTTATTCAGAATGGCTTGTAAGAAGTGTCCCAGCTAACTGATTGGAACCTTGTTTTACTAAATCCTCTGCCTAGGAACTGAGGGCTTTGCTTTCAGGATAAAGATCGCCCTGAAAAAAGCACCTTTGTTCTGCGTTACTGGATCACGAAGGCTGTTAAAAAGATTAATGTGTCAAATGGCCAGCAGGGGACAGTATGTGGCCATAATTACACAGGAATTTAATTTGGCAAACTATACAGAACAACTTGTGAAATATATTAAAACGAAAGCTAATCAACACCCAGTTATGAAATAATAGTAAGTACTGGTTAAGTAACCACATTATATACATATATATAGATATAAGTGGTTGTAAAAAAAAGAATAAAAAAACAACATCTGAAGGCATTTATTAAAAAAAACAAAAAAAACAGGCAGGATAAACAAAATGTACAATGCAGCAGACACATCTCAATGTGAACAAGTAGAAGCATCTTTAAAGGATGATAAACAGACTGACAGCTTTAAAAAGAAGGTTACAGAACTCTTTTACAAATTAATTTCTAACCTCTCAGTGATTGGCTACTGACAGCCACAGCTCTGGAATGGGCACAGGGGCAGAACACAGCGTGTTCACTGGCCTAGACAATTCCATACACAGGGCACTGTACATTTCACACGCATGTAAGAGTTCTAGACCGCTGTCAAAGAAATCAACAGCATACAACAGTTTAATAAATGTCAAATGCGAATCAAATATTCAAAATAAAACCAATAAAAAAAAACAAAAAAAAAACTGTTAATGCTTTGTGGATGGGTCACTTTAGTGCTTTATATGTACAATATAATCTTTAACCCTTTAACAATCACTGCACTGTCCAGAAAGTACGATGTAATGAAGTGTAGACGTGTCTCGTATCTCCGTTTAAGATTGATGCTCAACACGCACAGTATCATGCCCTGCAAACTCTCGTCGGATGATGTTTTAAACACTTTGAATCTGAAACTAATTCTTCAAAACCACCACATCTGCCTCACAACTTTTGTATCTTTCTCGTAAAACATCTCATCCAACCATTTCTTTGAAAACATACAACTTTACCCTCCGCAACTGGACAACCCTGCTACACCCCTGTCTCCCATCTCAACCACCCCTGTCTTCCATCTCCACCACCCCTGTCTCCCAGCATGTGACTTCCTCCTAACCTCACTGGTCTCCTGCCTCTGGTCCCTCACTGTTTCAATGCAGATGTTCGATTTGAATAGCATCCTTTTATTGGCACAGACTGATATGCTTACACCACTGGACTGGACATTTACCTTCCATCGGGCAATTTACACAACTAATTAGCAGGGCACCATCCATGTGTTTACCCAGAAGAACTCTTATGACCATAAAACAGATTAGCCAGTTGTCTCTTTAATGTTTCTTAAAACTTAAAGCATGACCCTCATGGACTCCTCTTGTTAAAACAGTTCCCTTTGGAGAAAATGCAAGTACCCTCCTTGAATAGTGCAGCACAAATTAAACAGAGGCCACACTGTCCAATGAAAATGCACAAGCAAGTCAGTGTTTTCAACATGCATTAACTAGTGAATATCATGTAGTGATCAACTGTGTTTATATATCAAAGCCATACCTTATGATATTTGTTCTGAAGTTCATGTATCAGTGAAAGTGTTTTTGTCACAGACCTCATTTTGTCAAGTGCATGAATCGGCATGGCATATAAAACTTCAGATACATGCACCGCATCTAATAAAAGAATGTCAAATATGAATTCACAAATATACTTAAAATCAGCATGCTCAGACAAAAGATTCTTCACCAAACCCTATTTTTCCGACAGTCTCTTTTGGCGTGCTCATGTGTTTCCTGTTTTGCCATTCCAATTTGCTTCTCACCAGCTCTTTCTCCACGGCTTTGGCATCCGTGTGATAGTTCTTAGTGTCGCTATGCAGAAAGTATTCCTTGACAGAGTTCCTGACTGAAGCGGGCAGTATGATGCGAATGGTGTGCCTTATTGTGCTGGCTGCTTTACTGTGAGTCTTTGAAATGGGCAGGTGTTCAATGCTAGCCGCTGCTGCCACTGCAGGATCATTCATTTCAGTTTGGACCTGCACATTTGGCACCTCTGAATTCTGCTTTGTTGAGACCGACTGCAGTACCAGAGGAGTGTTCTGTCCATAAAAAACAGTCTGTGGAATGTAGACCTTTACAGTCTGACTTTGGTGTCCTGCACTAACTGGAGAATCGTCACCTGAGCCCGACACGCTCACTGAAATGGTGGACTTTTCTTTCTCGTTCTGCTCAGAACAGTTCTTCATTCTTACTTTGCCCGGGGCCATGTAGAATGTTATCTTAGTGCGCTTCACCTTATCTTTACCAGTTTTCGGTCTAACCAGTTCTATGTGCTTCACTGATGTTTCTATTCTCTGTGGTTTGGGTTCGCTGTCACAAGCCCCAGACTCTGGTTCCAATTCCATGGACTCTTGGTTCTTTCCCACGCCTGCTTGACTCGGTTGTGTCTCTCGTCCCTTGTGTTCTGAATCACCTCCATCGTCCTCAGCACTCCTGTAAGTGTTAACGCTCAAAGTGCTTTCACAGCAGGCCTCTTGCCCCTCTTCTGGAGCTCGACCGTCTGCAGTATCTTCAGTCTCGTTGATGCAATTGTTGTTCTCCTCGTCCTTTTCGTCATACTCTTCATACCAATCCAAATCGCATGGTTCTTGCGCCATTGATGCCGGCAAGGTCATGCTCCAGTCTTTGGGGAACTTGCTGGGAAACTCTGGTGAAAGGGGCTGCAGTCTGGTGGAAGTTCCAAACATGAGAGGCAATGAGGAGACCTCAGCCGAGCTGAACACGGAGTCCGAGCAGTAAGAGAAGGCGCTGTCCAGAGAGCTCAGGGATGACACAGAAGGAGAGGTGGTTGTCGAGGACAGGCTGGAGAAACTGGACCTGTTGATCCTGTGAGGCCCCAGGTGCCTTATCCTTGAGGCTATTTGCGGGGACCTCCACAGGCCATGTTTGCTTCTGTTATTCACCCTGGGGCTAGTGTCTCCTTCCAAAAGCTTGGTGTTGTCTAGCCGCAGCTTTTGCATATACTGGGAGCACTCTGTCTGCCCTCGGATCATTGCAGCATCACAGCTAGACTGACGCGCTACAGGCGCATGGAGCTTGCTAAGCAGCTGGGAGCTCATGCACACGCTGGGCTCCGAGGAGCAGCGGTCTCTCGTCGATCTGATGCTCTGGAGAGCGGCGAACGAGCAGATCGACCCGCTGGATCGGAAAGACACCTTGTCCAGGTTATCGCAGCTGTAAGCACTGTCTTCATTCAGGGCTTTCTTCTTATAGGCGTCCATTTCATCCAACAGCCCCCAGTCCTCCTTCTCTTCTTTGAGCACTGAATCATTTAAGGGAAGGAAGAAGGAGTCCCTTTCCTTTCTATTAAGGGTTTTCGGCTTCTCCTGTTCCGAAAAGGTGGAATCGAATTCATCTGATGAGTACTGCTGCTGGAAGGCATGCCCATCTGCAAAACAGACAACAGGTTAGGATTAGAACTGGGCACTCGGAGTTAAATACAACTTTGTTTGAGAGATCTGCAGAATTTGGAATGGGACTATGGTTTTAATAATACATTTAAACAGGATTGTATGCAAATTTACAATAAAAAAGGTTAATAGTTTCAGAGCCTGTAGTCCAAAGAGCTTGTTTATGGCTATGTCATTGATTGCGCTGTTGATTCGGACCAGAACCATGTATTTTGGCATAGCAATCCATACAGACTGGAAGCCAGTGAATCAGCTGATAATTAAGATCCACAACAGAACAGTTACAGTCGTGAGTTGAGCAGCATTGTTAGACTTGGGAGATCGCCCTCTGAGGATCAAGCCTGTTTATGTATGAACTGTATATGTGCATGCATATTCTTAGCAAACTGCCTGATGCTCACCCAGTGCATCCTCTGAGCTGTTTAGCTGGTCCTCGTGAGGTTTGTTAAAGAGCGATACAATGTCTTCCCCGAAGATTGCGGGGGCTTCTTCAATTAGGAGCTGCACAAGCATGGCAACCTACGAGGAGAAAACACAATCTGTTAAACAGTCACCTTTTCAAATGGAAATACAAAAACGACCTGCAGACAGACAACACATGCAACAGGGCTTTAATCCTTTTTAAAAACCGTGGACAGCGCTTCTCTAATATGGAATGCTTATTGTATGCTTTTTCTTATAGGTTTAATAGTAAACCAATGTAGCCATTTGTCTAAACTAAAGTGCGGTGAAGGAAATAACACATCATTCTACACTGACTAACTGCAGACATTTTGCTATAACAAAACTAAAATATGGTTTGCCTTTCATAACACGCAAACCTTGCCAAAGAACCTTTTTACCTGGTTTGGTAGCATGAGAACAGAACATTTAAGAACCCTGAAGCCAAAAAAAACCCCCAAAAAACAGGAATGGTATTTATAATCTTATGTCTTAAAGGTGCATTCTCACTGTTGAAAAGTATGTGACACAAAATCAGATGTACTTACTGATGCTTAACTTGCTATAAGCCTCTTTTTAAAGCCAGGATTGAAGAGTGCTTATAATTCGAAAGATGGGCGCTTTTTAAAAAGCAGAGAATACAATGAAACCAGTCCCTGGTGGTTTGCTTCTGTAGCTATCAACCTAAGTATATTAGTTCCTAATGGACCCTTATAAAGTTAACCACAGTATATCTGCATATGCTTTTCACTTGGTTACACTATTCATTTGCCATAGCTTACCCTGGTTTGCCATGTTTAATGATATGATTTACCATACCTCGCTATTCTTTACAATGCTGTCCTATGCTTTTACTGTGCTTCATTACTAAGTGGAGATGCTGTTGTGCAGCCTGACCTTCCTTGTGGATCTGCTCTCTTCCTCGGGCCCTGTGGAGACAGGAAGCCACAACATGTTGGGAGCGATGCACAGGGCCAGGTTGAAGGCTGTCATCTGGTTCTCCTCAGACCTCCTCTCGATGTGGTGCAGGAGACCGAACAGGTAGCGAAGCAGGGTGACGTTAGCTTCAGGAAGACGCTCCACAAGCCTGTCCAGAATAATAGAAAAAAAAACACACTCTCAATTCAGCTGCGACAGGGGAAAAGGAAACTTGTGTTTTATGTTGTTTAGTTTTGGAATTCTTTTAAGGCTAGACTGCAAAGCTATGTGGAGTGAAGCAGAGAAATGTGCAGGTCAGTTAGTTATCCAACCAGGCAAGCATCTTACAAACCTTTTTATGGCCTCTAGTTTCTCTTCAGAGTTATTTCTCTCCATTGCTTCCATCCACTTGTGATACAGCGCTGCTGAGAGAATACTGCCAGGAATGTTGCGCAGGAAGTCCTGTAAGCCAGATGTTTGAAGATGTCACGTTGTATATCTTATAGGTAGCAATCAGTTAACAGCACCCTGTCTGTGGAATCTTTTCAATCAATTTCAATGCTTGTGTCACACTGTCTAAAAACTTCCCTTTTCTGTTATATGTCAGTCTAACAGGTGTGACATTTCACGTCTGAACATGCTGAAATAATCATAATTAAAGACGTTATTTTCACCCAAGAGTGCTCAAAACACAGAACGTAGAGGGATGACCATTTCTGGAATCTATGTGGCTGAGGGCAAACGTCAATATGAATGTTAAAAGTATAAAAAGACAGTAAAATGTTTTTACTAATCCAAAATATATATCCTGTTAAATTCCTCCTTTAATTCCATCTCATGCCTCCACATCTGCTTTAGATTGGGCTGAACTAACAGCAGGGGCTCAGGAAAATGAGGTCATGAAGATGTCTTACTGTGATGACGGCCGCAGCCACAAACACTGACTCTCCCTCCACCTGCACAGCATGGCCCGAGTTCAGACGCTCCTTCAGCTCCTTGCAGGTTTTAGCATTGGCAGAGCGCCTGAAGATACCCATGGTGGATGGGCCCTCATGGTACAGGAGGCAGAGCATGTCCTAAAAGAGAGGGAGAGGAAAGAATGAGGTTTGACAGGCTTTGATTTAAATAGTTCTGCTTGATGTACCTCGACTCACCAAACTACAGTTCTTTAATTTCCTTTTAAACCCCTTAGTGACAAAACAGATACACCAGTCCTGATTGCGTCGCTTGTTAGCTGCAAATCTAGATTAGACTAAACTCTTCATCACATAGTCTAGTCGGTCAGTATATTACACAGTGATCACTGGTCAGTGTTTGTGCTCTCCCAGCTCCTGCTCACCATGATGGGCTTGGGCAGTTTTCCACTGGGGCAGATGGAGGGCAGGGAGTGGCCGAACAGCTTGCGGGGTGAGGAGGGAGATCCCGAATGACTGTCTGATGGGCTGCTGCTCCCTCTGCGCAAGGCCCAGTCAATCAGAGACTTCTTCTTCTTGATGTGTTTCTGGAATGAATCTGAAAGATACGCACAGTCAGTTACAGACTGCCACACTGGTCACATGGTACAGAGTGTAACACGAGCATCGCTCACTTCTTCAGCGGCTTGGTGAACTCTACTGCCGTGACCGTATCTCCAAACAAACCTTTTTGTGGCATACAACGCAAATGTGCTTTTCATAACTAGATTTAGAATAACTAAAAGAAACTTAACAAATCTGATGACAAAAGTTTTGACTAGAAGTCTTTTAGTATTTCTAAATGCAGCCTACCTTTCATAACTGAATATCAAGACTGCTTTCTCATCATCCTCTAGTCTTTCTAACTTACATTACATATGACAATATTGAAACTTCAATTGAAAGGCTCATAAACATTTTGTTACTATCAAGTAGGATATAGGGGAAGACTTATGGGTACATTTTTCTTTTCGTTTACATTTTTTAGCTGCCCATTTAGCGCAAAAAAAAAAAATACACATAATTAGAGGAATTGGAGTGGTTCTCTGTTTAACTTCCTGTCAGCGGTAGCGTGACAGGAAGTTATTTACTCACTTCTTCCTCTAGGAGACAGAGATAACATTTTTCTTTTTTTTTAATCTCTAAAGTATTTTGAGAATGCAGTTTTGCAAATAAATAAACAAATACATGAAGGAACACATAAACAGTTGTGTGGAAAGTACTCTTGAATGGAGACTCAAGGCCTGAGCCACTTACAGTAGACGCAGACAGGGGTTTGGCTCCCCAATCAGAAACAGGGATCAAACTCTTGTCTCCCCTAAGGCCAGTTTTGTTTAGTTTAATTACTGGCGATTGCTCTAGTACTTAGCCCAACCCAGGCCCTTGCATTCAACGAAATGCATTGACTGCCAACAAGGGTAAACTATAAAAAACAGTCAGGAAGACAAAAGCTTGAAGATATCCAAAATCCAAAATAATAGGGGTTATTTTCAAAGCCCTTTATTCTAAAGAGTAAAGCATTTTTTCTTTTCAAAAGGAGATAATTTATACTTGACACAGTACTTAGAAAATCAGCCCAACTGTCCTTGCTTTTGAAAACAAGAACAACTTTGAAAGAAATTGACGTGATTTG
The DNA here is from genome assembly GCF_017654505.1 of Polyodon spathula. Classification (NCBI taxonomy): domain Eukaryota; kingdom Metazoa; phylum Chordata; class Actinopteri; order Acipenseriformes; family Polyodontidae; genus Polyodon; species Polyodon spathula. The sequence goes on along the minus strand of NC_054553.1, from coordinate 2,148,954 downwards.
ATTTGTGCTTCCCCGTTGAATCTGGTGAAGCTCTTTCTCATCGGCTGTGAACATGGAACTGTTTCCATCATAGTATAAAGTTGGTATAATCTTTCTCTTCTTTGGTTTTAAAGATAGTTAGAACCCTCTGCCAATGCTTCTCCTACAGTCCATATTAACACATTGATGTTGTCGTATTTACTCTGTCCATTGAGCTCTGTATGCCCCTGATTAAGTTTGAACCACGCATGCTGTGTCCCCTCCCTCACAGAAGCACGTACCTGTCCTCACGTGGCTTCGTGCCACGGGCCGGGGCTTCAGGATAAACTGGCACTGGCGCTCCCAGGGGAGCTGCTCCAGGAGAAGGGCCCCGTCGGGGGCCAGGATATTGTTGTTGGCCTTGCAGGGCTGGTCTGCAGAGTCTCTCAGGCAGTTCATGATAATACTGAAGGGGAGCTCGTGTCCTGTTGAAGAGGAGGCCAACTGGTCATATAAAAAAACACTGCACAGGAGCCACTACCAGAAACAATGCTCTTTTATAATATCTTCTATTACATTTTGTCACAAAAAGTATAATGAAACCATATTATTTTTATAGGCCACTTCTACAGAAGGATAGAGCCGAAACTCAATAGACAACACATTTCAATTTGAGAAATAGCAGCACGAAAGATGATAAAAAATTGAATTATTAAACACTTAAGACCCTGCACAAAGAGTCTTGACAGTCTTGAAGTGCTGTTTGAGTGTTCTCATTAACACTGCTGTGTGTGGGTGTTCTCATTAATACTGCCTGTCAGGCCTTACTGCTTAACTGGGTACTCCACGAGCACCAGGGGGCAGTCTGACTTCTTCAGCTCTGTTCTGGGCTGGAAAAGATGCCAGTCAAGTAAAAGGGTGATGAATTGAAACAAGACAAAGTGACTTTCCATTGCTCTGGAACACAGGAGTGAGACGTGAAGGAATCTTCTATTGCTGACACATCAGCAGACCTGTGAGCCTTATAAACCTGATTAAAAACCTATAAAGAAACAACTTGCACTGTACTGTAGGCACTGCGCTATCGAGCATCACAAAACAGCAGTCATTCCTGACATGTTCATATGTGTTCAAAGCTGCTGTAACTACAAGGAGCAGTATGTGCTGAAACTTTGCTGCTAAGGATATCTTTTTTTTCCTCTTTTTTCTGTGGAAACATTTACAAAGCAGCGACTGTGCTCAGAATGGACCTCTTTTAAGCAGCTAAACAACAGGAAGCTGACTTTTCCACGGTTCTTTCAAAGTAAAGTCTGGGTCTCTGGGAATTTCTGCTGTGGAGAGCAATCTAAACAAAGCAGTCTACTTCCATACAGGCGTTGGCTATAAAGTTTTTAAATAACTGAGCCTCAGCTGGACTACCTACCCAAACTGGACTACAAAGTCTACATACAACTAAACTGATGTGTTCCTAAGATCTGGTAATCCTAAATTCTGTATGGTCTGTGTTTGTGTGCTTCTAAACATTGTTCATAGGTTTTACAATACCTTGTTTTTAATACAGGTTCCCAGCTGGCTTTCTAAAATTGAGCTGATGTAATTTGGTGGGCTAGTAAGTATTAACCACAATCAACCTGACCATGAACAGAGAGCTAGTCTATTAAAATAAACATCTCGTTTGTTTAATTAAAAGTCTTTTATTTGGTTATCAGTAACCACTGGTTACTATTGTAACTTATCCTTGCAGGACAAACTCAATTTGGACAGCACAAGCGGAAATTATACAGACATCACTAAAGGAATTAAACTTAAAAATTTAAACCTTTATCTTTGCCAAGAAACATACAAATACACAGCCTTATATCATTTTACCTTCTCTTATGTTCATTAATAAATACACTAATAGTACACTAATGCTGCCCTAATGTAGTATTCATGTAATACATGCTGGTTAATATACTACATAAAAAATACAGAAAAGTAAAAAAAAGAAAAAGAAAAAAGATAATACATAGCGGGCTGTGATAAGGGGCTGACACTGAGACTCATAAATCCATCCCAGTGTGTGAGGACAGCAGGCATTGCAATACTCTTAACATGCCCTAGAGGGCGCTGGATGTGTTAGCGGAAGGAGTTGATTGAGGCATGTAGCAGTATAAGAATGGCAAGTCAGTGAACACGTTTGTGTACTCAGCTATGTGTTGAGTGAATCATTCTAGTTAGAACGTGACCCTGTGAAGGGGATTTATCTTTCATTCATCCAGCAGACTATATTGTATTAAGGTTAATTTCTCAGTAACTCATTTAACCATTCTGTCTTGCAGTAGCTTTAATGCTAATGTCATGGTGTATTGACTCCATGCATTACAGTGCCGGCAGCACTAAATGCATTAAACATAGGCTGCAAAGAGCTGCATGTCAGAGCAGGGCTAGACAAGGTAGCTGCGTATAGATCAATACATGTGTTCATTTATTTCTGTATTTAATTCACATTTTCAGACCAGGATAGCCCCTTTGAGACTCAAGAGCCTGTTTCAAAGAGGGTCCAGCAGCAGCTACATACACATCCGACACACAGCCGAGTCATTTCCAACAGCACAGTGGGGTGGGTTAACAAAGCCAGGCCCTTATACAGGACTGCATGGCTGGGGTTGACTCTTACCGATAAGGGGGTAGGGGGTTTCCTCCTTGCCTGACATTACCCAGAGGTGGTAGTCACTGGGCTGGCCCTGTGGGTGAGAGAGAGGCGAACAGAATCAGAGAAGAGGATGAACACATCAGGCAGTGGCGAGAAGGGAAACGCCAGCCCACTGATAACTGGGGTCCGCGTCAGGGGGAAGGAAATTCCTTTAGGATAACAGCTGGCATTGTCATCCTGTAGTGTGCTCTCCTACAGACTCGTGCACTCCCAGAGCACGCTGGCAGCTATTTCCATGAGAAATTATAAAGAAATGCCACTCACTAGCATGTGTATGTGATGAGTCACAGAAAAAATGCAATATTGCCTTCTCCTAGTCTAAATAAACCCTAACAACACTTTACATTTCAACAAAATATGTTTGAAAAATCCTAATGGTTTTTATGCATTCTTAATCCTGTGTCTTATGGTACTGTATTAGTCTTGTTTTGCTGTTGTTGCTTTTTTTTTCTCCTATCTCTTCTTTAATACAGCCTATGAGTCACCAGGTTAAATATACATTTTTCTACAAGTTTGACTCGTACTGTATGTTCTGGGCATATCATGCAGTTGGTGACTACTTTTAAAAAATAAATAGGGGAACTTGAATATAATATCAACGAAACACTAAATGTTCCATCATGACTTTCCATTTCCCTGCTTGATTTTTAAATACTCAACTCAAACAGCACCTGCATATTAATGGCGTGAATCACCTGTCTGGTGTACAGAATCAATATAGTGACTTGCTAAATACTCACTGGACTTCCAAGCTGCTGAGTGCAGAGTTTGATTACTTTCTCTGCAGTGTCTGTCGTGCCCACATTCAGCGTCATTGTCTAGAAAAAAAAAATAGATTCCACTGAAAAAGTAAAGCTTAAAAGTAAACTAAATAATGTCTTCAAAAGGTTATTTAAAATGACCCACAATTATCACATTACATTTTCCACTAATATCTACTACTTGTGTCCGAATGTAGGCACTTACTGACGAAGTGTGGCTCCCCACATCCAGCAGTATGATTTTAAGGGCTATTTTCTCTTGATATTCATCCTGTTTCATTTTGTTGATTTGCCTGTGTGCAAGAAACATTCCTGAGACCTTTTGAAAAGCTGTTCAAGACTTTTATCCAACGCACCTTTAACTACTTAAGAAAAGAATGAGAACTTCACAGCCAGGTGAAGGTACTACATTAGTTAAATATAAAAAGCATCTGATATTAACAACACATACTGAGCTATTGACAATCTGTTACCGTACATTACAGGAATGTGTTTGAAAATTCACAGAGCTGAACAAGGTTGCACAGAGCTGAAAGTGGATGCTGCAAAGCACAAACAGTGGAACAGGCCTTACCATTGCAGAGCTTGGAGCCACTTCTCCTTGGCTTTGGAGGAGCTGAAAGAAAATCGGATAAACTTTTTACACATTAAGGACTTGCTCATTGTTCTAACACTATCCCATTTCACAGCAAGCTGGGACCTGAGTAACAAAGTGTCATGAGCTAATCAAACTGGAACTTGAAAATGTTTGTCTGTTTTTTTTTGTTTGTTTTTTTTTTATCTGGAGAGAAAGCGTATATCAGTAACCATTTTCTAAAAGAGGCCTCGTATCCTTGTCTAAACGTACACTTGATATTTCAACAATATATTTGCTGTCTTTTACCATCTTCGCACTCCCACATGGCGTGATACAGCCACATGCCGTTTGCTTGACTTAGGGTTAGGCACAGTGCTCACATTCGTTGATTCAATACGGGACACCTCCATTTGTTCAGGGACAGAGCTCTTAAAAGTAGTGGAGGTTAGATGGTAACAAAAGGAATATAAAAATAAAATATATATATATATATATATATTTAAAAGTCTTTTTTGTTCTAAATGTTTGTGTGACCGCATTGAGAAACATCCCTGTGGTTTCATGTCTGAATTTGTGCTTGTGTGTTTGATCTGCAATACCTCAACGTTACCACATAGTTGGTGGTTGGCCAGCCAATGACGAAAGAGGTCTCTGGATTCATCTTCCTCTCAGACACCACATCGATGCAGGATGCGATCCACAGCTCACACACACGCACCTGCTGCTTCAGCTTCAGGCTGGATGAGGACCTGTGTGAGAGAGAAAAAGGATTGGCCATACAATTTTAATTTGCACAGCACAATATGTGGTTACACTTTACCCAAAGTGTCTTTTAATTAAACTTATTTACAATATAATTAACAGTGTAAGAAGTTGCTGGCATGATTTGTAATTTGACAGGATTTAAACCCTTGGTTGTGTATTTACAATGTGACAGCATATTTAACAATATAATTGCAGTGTAATTGCAATGTGTTTAGAGGTACTTAATGTAAATAGCACTAGCAATAGTAGCCCTGTCAGGATTGCAATTCCTCGTTACAAAGGATAACGACATTCCAAAGCTGATTGCAAATTAGCTTTCTGATTAATTGCAACCTTACTAACTGTAAGAAAAAACATCTGTAGAGAAAATATATGCACTGGCAGCTATATCTTAAAACAAAAGGTAGGTACCAGCTCCTTAATAAGGAGGCTCAGAGAGAAAACATTCTCAAAGGTTGTCAAATCCTCCCTTGCATTAGACACATGTGCTCATTATATGACAGGTGTTAGTGACAAAGTTGAATCTAGCTTTCCAGAAGGAAAACTGAGCCAGCGCTGCGTCAATGAGCACTGTGTGAGGTGAAATAAAAAAGAAAGTGTTTTATGACAAACAAAAAGATGAAAGATTTCTAGGAACCACCCTCCCGATTCTGTATCTTTCCTTAAATGGAACGTGTTTCATCCAAATGCCTGCAAGACGTTCTATTCACCCCTTGCCTCTTGTGTGAACCCTGCACAATACATATTGCTCAGGCAGATTGTTTCAGATGTGGTTCTCGTTAGTGATGAGGTGGGCAGTAATTAAGATGTGAGCTAGCAAGAGAAGATTAGTCTCCCATCACCCCTCTGAAAAAAAAAAACCTCCCAAATAATTACAAAGGAGTCATTTTCAAAATTTTAAAATGATCCACGAGATCCTGATGGAAATATTTATATAAACACATTTTTCATTTCAAAACCATTGTTTTGGTGCTCCTGAGCTTTTGTGATGCATTCGAGGGGCCCTGGAAGAGTGCTGTCCAGTGCTTACTTTGACTTGGCGATGATGAGTATGTCACTGAAGAGGAAGAGATGTCTCTCCTGTGTCTGCAGCCCCGTGGTGAGCTGGACCCGCTCCTCCATGATGAACGCTGAGTCCTGGCCACTGAAGGCCCGGATCAGAGACCCGTTATTGGTGGAGGCTGGGGAGAGAGGCCCATCCCTGGAGGAATGCAAAGACAGCAATGATGTCATCACCTGAAGGTTTAGTGTAAATCGAGGGTTTGTGAAACCAGCCAACAATGTAGCAAATATAGGACCCTAGTCACAAAACAGTCTGATGTCAATTCAACTGTTCTAGATTGTTGTTAGTTTCTTTAAATAAGTTTACTGTATCGCATTAAATCGGTCACCAGTAATTTAAAGGAGTCATGCTTCAAACAAAATAATTAGTCAATACATAAATTACACTGGATAGAAAAAGTCTCTACTATTAATTTCCAGTGCCAGCGCAATGATAAAGGACTGGCAATATATCATGGTCATCATACCTCAACACACGCCAAGGGTGTGCGTTCTAATACAGGCTGTTCATATTTCCCAGAGGTTTGTAAATCACACTATACTGAGAGAGGTCCTGATAACGATACAAATGATGTTGAAACCTCTTAGAAATGACAAGGTGCCGGACTCTGTACATGATACTCTGTCAAGAGCTCAGAGAGTTGGAACTGATCATTATTTATACAGCCTTTCAGATCCATCACAAAATGGGATACAGACAACTAGTAATGTATGTACTAGACTGCAGATCAGGTAGTTTAAAGATAATAGAGGGGACACTCTTCTCGTTCAGGATAATGGGCTGTTAGAGCAAAGGGATGTCAATCTATTGTCAGCAGCTTGAGCCCTTCCAAATGTGATTTCAATATGAACTTCAAGTGCTCATGGGCCGGGCGAGGTTTCAGGCCTCACGCCAGCACTTGTAAAACTGATTGATTCTCATTGTAGCTTTGTGCGTCAGCGTGAAGGCAAAGCCATCACACTGAGAACTCCAGTCTGCTCCACTGCCCTGGACAACTGCCATACTTTTGTAAACAAAAAGAGGCAGAAAAAAAATAAAATAAATTCCAGCAGTTTACTTACAGACAAACTCAAGATGGCTCAACAGTTAGAATTGCAGGACTATATTTCAAAAGCCACTGTTTAGATTTGATTTGTTTTATTTTTTGTTTGTTATTTGGTCGCAGCTTCCACAATAGAACAACCCAAATAAAGTCAGGAATTCTGCAACCTTCGAGTTCCTGAACCCAGGCTGTAGGAACAAGCCTGGTGACGCTGGGACTGAGTGGGAGCAGCAATCTGGAGGTTAACGTGTTTCACAGCACCAGGGAGTGTGTGTATAACCTGCTACCAAAGAACTTCAGGGTGAAAACTAGCATTTCATCTCAATGCAGCACCAGTTAGAATTGGCTGTTTGTACTAACCAGTGGTCTGTCTGTCTGTTGTACAAATTGCTGTGCATTAGCATACCATTGTGTGTTTTGCCATGTTTCCAGTTGACTCTCTAGACTTCCCACCGCAGTACACTTAGAGCCAGTTTACACTCCAGTGACAGCAGTCTACTGTGTGCTCTCACCTGCTTTGTGTTCTGGATTTGCTGAGGGCTTTACTGATGGCTGAGGGGGCAGACCGCCTCCTCTGCATAGTCGTTTTCATCTTCTGAAAGAGAAAGAATACAGTCAACAGCTTTGTGCAGGTATATTCTACTGTACCGTGGCTGACAGGACATTTCTGTCAAATGCCTCATCATTTTTTACTATATAGCTACAAAGAATTCTTACAAAAAATTCTTTGGTTTAGGGGCATCTGTAACAGGCAAACAGTGAGCGTTGGCTAGTGATAAATACACTGCAATATGTAATACATTTCTATAGCACCAGAACTGGTAAACTTATCAAAATGCTTTACTGAGATAGCGAGTATACAAAAAAAAAATCCTCACCTGAGCTGTGGGGTTCTATACAGTATCACAGATTTTAAAAGGGGGAGGAGACTTTCTGACATCACTTCTTAGGCTTGTTGCCAAGGACCGCGGTTCTAAATATTCTTATCATGGTGTCCTGACTAGACTGCCTCTTTTTTCATGTCTGTTTAATGGATGTAATATAACAAAAAGGTCATTGCAGGTTATTGTGAATAAAGCCTCACAACAACCAGGTTGAAAGAAAGTCATTGGGGTTTAGCAGATAACAACGCATGTGTAGAACCGTCACCATAGAGACGACCCGTTTGTGATGTAATACGCTCCTAGTGTATAGACATCTTGACAAAAGGATCATGGGAGGTCTGACAGGGAAGTGACTTCCCACGAGCAGACTTGGAAATGACAGTGAGGAGACACTGGCACCTGTAGCTTGGCTCAGGAGATTAAAAAAAAAAACTGTCATTAAAACATTTGTTTCTGAAATGGAACTGGACACACTACCAGGGAGCAATGTGACTCTCAGCCTGTTTTAAAAAGAAAAAGAAAAAACAACACACTCTTAGTTATTCTGCACTGTCCCTCATTCCCGGTATGTTCTTATCAAAACATTCTCAAATGTACTTGGCATTTACTGCCTTCCACTTATCATAGGCCAAATAAATGCAGGATTGAGTAACGTCATCAAATAAATTGATGACCAGCTTAGTTTTTCTTCTGTTTTGTGGATGTGTTTAACCCTGGGTTTGTGTGGCATGAAACAATGGTGGGTGTTTCACATTTTTCTCTTAGTTATGGGTGCTAAAGTGATGCTTTATTATTTGTACCTGCATCAAACTGCACCGTAGATGCTACTTATAACAATTTGGTGCTGTGGAGGTCTCAAAAGAACCAAAACCGTGCTGTTTCTCAAAGAAAGCTTTAATTTTACATAAGTGAATACCAGTGGGTACCGAAGGGAAACACCTTTACAATCCTGTTCATTGCCTGTGTAATTCTGGTCACATTTTTCCCTTCAGAAAGTCTTTTTGTTGGAATCTTGCCCTACTACTGGGGTTTAAATTCCCGCTTGCATTTTAGGAAGTGCACAGCACTGTTCCCAAAGGTGCCTGCTTATGCTATGACTCCAAACTATTTTTGTCCATTCAATTTCAACAAGCATTTCAATAGAAAACATATCAGTACCTATTGTTTTCAAGCAAGTACATTATCAGCTTCTTTCTGCCTGTTATACAGAATGTATTTCAAGCTTTATGTAGCGTACCGCAAGGTGCTTATAAAGCTACATGACAAGTCCTTTAGTCTTCCCTGTGTCATATAATTCAAGGTATCATAAGGACTCTCAAATCATCTTTTTCTGATTTAGTAATAATAAGGTGAAAGACTAGAGTAGTTTTAGATCTTTAGGTTATTCCAGTTATATATTGAAAATCATTACAATGTAATGATGATAGTACCAGTAAAGTGTCAATATAAATCATTTTAGGTGTTTGATGCCTTGGTGTTGAGACTGAATTTTTAACAGCTGCAGATTACTGGATCAGATTTTTCTATCAAATTGTAAGATAAAAAATATATGACCTTTTACAACTCCTTATGCAGCTGGCCCCAGTTGGTGTCAGACAATGCATTGAAGAGAGTGGGATATCTTAGTAGGGTTGGTACTGTGTATAATGCACTGCAGGCTAGACTATAATCTTCATTTTCTCATTGTGGTATGTTTTTCCTATATGTTTTTTTTTTTACTTCTGTTATATTTTTGGAAGAAGTTGGAGATTTGTGAGGGAAAAAATCCTGGCTCTGAAACATCTGTTTCCTGTACCCAGGTGTGTGTGTGTGTGTATGTGTGTGTCTATCTATATATATATATATATATATATATATATATATATATATATATATATATATATATATATATATATATATATATATATATATATATATGCAGATACCTGCTTTTGCACATACAGGCTTTAATTCATTAATGGAAAATAATGTACAAGCCTAAGATTCTTGTGTTTAGGAGCGAACTTCTCTTACTCTAGTTTCAAATACATATAGCACTTGGCACAGGACAGGCATTCGGTATCCAAACCTTTCTGCCTGGTCTGGTCTTTATTACTATTAAACATTAATTGTTACATGCCCTTTACAACGACAACTTGTTATACATTTCTCACTGTGCTAAACAAATATCCATAACTAAATAATCCACCTGATTTGTGCCAGCAGAAGATTAATATGGATAGCCAAGCAGATAAGCTCTGCTGCTATAGTAACCACAGTGTTACAATTACAAACACATTATTCCAATTATGTTCAATCTGTACATCTACATTTCCCTCCAGAAGACAAGAGCTGGAATGAAATCAAAGTTAATGGTGCTGCCATAACTATATATTGTCAAGGCTATAGCAGCACTGTCATTTTGACTTAATCCAGGTTATTTGTTCTGTGTGAATATCACCAGAGATGCGTATTCCTCTCACTGATTTATAGAATTTGACATGATCAAATACGCCATTAATAATAATCTAGTCTGGGCATCAGTAACTAGATGCACTCCTGCTTCGTGAGAGATAGGCCTGGAATGGGAAGGCTTACAGTGACCAAGTTAATACAACACCAGCTCAGAGTTTACTCTGGCAGGATCTTCCATTGGGAGAAAGGGCTACAAAAGCCATTGATCGCAATGGAAATGCAGTGAACCCTATCACCACCACATTTCATTTTGACCATTTTCAGTTCACTGAGAGATTACATTTCAGAATGCAAGCTCTCAGACCTCCCTTGCTCTTTTAGTATATTTTTCAAATAACAATGCATTTTTTATTTAACAAAAATAAAATAAATGCTTTTCAAGAAACCCTCACATGGTTTCAGATTTAACATCATCCTTCACAAAACACTTTCCTAAACCCCAACCTTTGCAAGACTGAACACAGTTACAGCCTTTTATACACAGCTGCCTTATTTAAACCAAATTGAGTGATTAATTAATTAATTAATCATGGCCCACAGTTTTATCCATTCTGTCCACATTCTCACATGGAGCTGGGATTTCAATCAAGGCTCAAACTTAACCCTTTCCTGGGTTCAGTTAAAAAACACATTTAAAAACAACAACAACAACAACTAATGCCATTTAACACTTATAAAGGAATAAAGTTAATTAATTTATTTATTTATTATTAAATATGCAAAAAGTAGTTATTCGCATCCCAAATCCAATTTTAAAGCCCTGATTAACTGCTTAGGTAACTGTACAAATTAAACAAATTTAGATTTGAATTTAAATATTAACTGTGGAATAAATCCCACTCAGTTTCTACAATCTTATCTAAAGTTTGTATTTGGATTAAGCACAGAGAGGGAGAGAGAGAGAGGGGTGGCCCCCAGCTTTCTCCTTCCAAGTTCAGAAATGCTTTCGCCAGTTGTTACGAGTTTAAGACAATATTTTTTTGTCAATTTGACATTTTTTTCTGTCTTCAGTTGATCCAAAATTACCATCAGACCCATGCTTTAAAAAAAAAAAAAAAAAACCAAAAAAAAACAAAGACATAATGTCTTTATGGTAGCAGTTTTTCAACCTGGCAGTAGAAGAGGTTAGAAATGCGATTAAAGTCAGCTTGATCTGAGCAGAAGGAAGCCACAGGACCCTATTTTTTCCACCTGAAAAAACACTCAGATTACCTTTGTATCAACATGAAATGCCACCACGAAACTAGGGCCATGCATATTTGTTTAAGAAATGTTAGTCTGTGCATACTTTCATTAAATTGTGCCCTGCAGTGCATTGGCTGCTTTCTGCACATGGAATGAACAGTGCGCCCATGTATTTCCAAATTAGGAGACAAGATTATAGGCTGTGTTTATAGTGGTGCAAGGGTAGAAGGCATTAAGGCTGGCTCTCTATATGTTATCTTAGTGTACATTCTTACACTCTAGAAATGCATCCAAGGAAATGCAGTTGGCCAGCTGAGAAATTCACACATCAGGTTACATTTTAACACAGAGCCTCTAAAAATGTGGGATTTGGAATTGAATTCACGCCCGCTCCTCATGCTTGTGTCAGTAGATATGTGAGAGACCATTTTAATGTAGGTGTGTGCGTGCGTGTGTGCAAGTGGGGGTGTGTGCGTGCGTGCGTGCATGCATGTATGTGTGTGTGTGTGCGTGTGTGTGTGTGTTTATATAATTTTCTATTGTTGTTAATGCTTAAATATGTATATATTTTTTACGAGGCACTTGTTTTTTGAACTAATGTCCCTCTTCTGCTTCTGAATAGACTAATAATCTATTAATAATCTAATAATCTGCTTCTGAATAATAATAATAATAATAATAATAATAATAATAATAATAATAATAATAATAATAATAATAATAATATGATATAGTAATAATATAAGCCTACCATGTCCACTCCTACACATGATCACTTTGAGTGGGCAAGTCCATTTTTTGAGGTCATCCAAACTGTGTTCTTTTCCCCAAAGGAAAGTGTATAGTAGCTCATTATAAATCATATGACGATAAACCAATTACAGGACAAAAGATACTGTCACCCTCCCAAGCACTTGAAGGCACTTACAGAAATTGACTCTATTTGAACGTGTGTGAATAGGGTGAATGGTTAAATGGATAGCGTTGATGGCGTGTTTGTGTGTAGAAGGCCAGGACTCCACATCCACTGTCAAAAAAGCCCAAACTACTCATATAAAACAATGCAATCGCTGCTGGTCTTAGCCAACAGATTCCAGCAGACATGAAAATGCCTAGCTGTTAACTCTGCAGGAATTACTAACTTACTAACAATGAAGCTGTCTTTGGAAAGCAGTGGGATGGAGAGCGCTGGAGACTGAAGCTTTTCTCTGTCATGAGCTCTCTCTCACTTTGCAAGCAGAAGTTGTTTTACCATACCAGCCTGTTTCAGATTCTGCACTGTGCTACCCTTATACAATGCTAAGTACACAGTTGTTTTGCAGTTTGCAATTCTGTCCCTATGCTTATCATTTACCACCATTCTCTATACATGCTTTTCCATGCTTCCATTCTGCAGTGAGTTTTTATAATGATTGTAAAAGGAATTTAATTGAAATAATGATTGTGGCAGCACTACTTTTGCAAAATGCAATAAATAAGCATGAAACCTTATGTACCTTAAAACACTGAAACAACAGTCCTGTGACCTTTTCTAATGGAACTCTTTCAACACTCCAGACCTGTACAGAGGTCTAGGAAACGTAGTGCCACTTAAAACTGCAAACAGCTATTGCTGTCTAATAATGATAATGTCACAGAACAGCTGATCAGTAAAAACTTCTCACTATGTCTATATTTATGCTGTGTTTGTACCCATTTCTTGTACAAGACACTGAAGTTATTTAGTTATTTATCCTGGGGTTATTGTTCTATACATTTACTTAGTGCTGAAATGGTAAAACAAGCAATACAATAACACATTGGAGCCAAATTTGACTTTTTAATTATTAAGTTCAGGTGAATAAATGAAATAAGAAAACAATATTGTGAAAGGGAATAGTTGAGATAATAGAAAGATGAGCAAAGAGAAAGTCCGATGAAGAAGTGATCATACCTTCTAGTTCGGCTCAGGAGCTGTGCACTTGCTCAGACGACATGTCTTAATTTATTCTAACAACTCTGCTTTTTATAAACAGACGTGGCATATTTAACTAACAGTGTTTAGCACGAAATGAGCTGAACTGCTTGTGTGAAGCATGCAAAATATTGCAATTCTGTAAACAGTTGTTCATTAAGTTGAAGTTTAGCCCGTCTTCAAAGGGGAACGGTGACTTTGCAATGGCAGCGATAAAAGGGTGACTGGCAGACTCAATTAGCAGACATCTGAAAGCTGTGCAGGAGCTGGAAAGCTACTAAAATACTGACATTCCTCCTTTACATAATTGAGCCCTGCACTCCTCATGCATGGCATCAATAACCTGGCTTGCAAGCAGCACTAATCCAAGTGTGTGTTTCTCGTTCCTCACAAGCACTTGCCTTCTCTTGCTCCTGTATCCTCGACCTCACTGCATCGCTGTCTCCTTTCATATGGCTGCAATTATTCTGTTGAGGTGTCATTCTTAAGCCAGGGAAAGCAAAAGTCCAAGTTTCATGAACATTATTTCCAAGGTCCAAATGTCTGAATACTTAAAAAACAAAAGTTTAGGGTCTAAAAAAAAAAGAAAATTGAGAAGAAAAAAAAATGAACATTGGACAGTCCCCCCTGGCTGTCCTGGAGTGAGAGTGGCTCAGAGAGCTTCTAGTTTTCTTTCTGCTCTCTGAGTGTTCAGAGTGGGACCTGACTGGAGAGTCGATTCCTCCTCATTGACTAAATAAGGACATCCCTCCAGAGTCATACTCTCCTCTCTGCCCACTGGAGTCCCTCTCTGCACAGCTGCACTGGAACAAGACTGGAGCTATTCTCCAGCTCCAGAGTATCTCCTTACACTACTTTAAAATATGTACAGTGGTAAAAAATCTTAGTATCAGATCATTTGTATCAGATGGAAATGACCACTCTTGAATTATTCTTATTTAACTATATATTAATATACAATATATAGTACAATGTGCTGTGTAAGATAGAAGCTGGTTTTCACTCACCCCAGGTCAAAGCAGCTAGTAAGCATACTCATATACTCACAGAGTGAATCTGAGTATCATATAGGACCCTATATGATATTTTAAATCTCTGTACGTTGGTGAAATATTAAACAGGCAATAAAAATGCCTCTGCACACTATTATTTTTTATTATTTATTTTTTTTGCACTTCACTTGAATGGAATAGCGCTATGTAATATGAAACAATAAGAGCCTCAAATTCTTTGTGTGCCTTTTTTTAAAAAGGGTATAAAGTTACATATTTGTTAAAATTATGTTTCCCAATACAAACTTTGAAAATTTATTTTATTGATAAAAAAAAAATAAATACCTACCTACATTGGAAAGAATTACTATACTGATCTAAAAGTCATGATGCTAGCAGAAGCAATAACTCTTATAGCAGGTGTCATATTGACGCACACATTGCGATTCCTTGAAAAAATCCAGACTGTCAGGTCAACATTAGGGATTAACTATCCCATGAAATATGTCTCCAAACATATTCTCTGCTGCGCAGTTATGAATTTATAACGATGCAGAAATGTCTTATAAACTGAATGACTGACTGCACAGTAAGGACATTAATTGGATCCTCCTCACACAAGATGGGCAGTAACACAGCCAGGCTTTCAGGAGTTATAGAACTCAGGGTGTTACAGGCAATCTCCCATTGACTTGTTAAGACATCTCTCTATTAGGACGACCTGGATCAGATTTGTAGAACTAGTCTTCAATGCACTCTTTTTTTGCAAGGAGCGAAGCACCTGCTAATGTTTCAAAGTGCAGAGTTCAACAACTAAGCTGGACAGTACAAGTTCTCTGAAGCAAGCTCAAGTTGTTAGTTTCTCATTTTGTTGCATTCAATTTAAATGACAGCTGGAGTAACGCTTTGAAAATATCCCCCCAACGAGGTTTATTTAATGATTTAAACGCCTGTGGGTCTTAATATCGTGGCGCTAAAATGTAAAGAATCAGTTTCAACCTTTCAAATCACCACTAGCGGGAAAGCCGGTCTGTATTAAAGATTGACAGTTTTTAGATCCGCTGCGTAAATCTGCTGAGATGTTTAAACAATTGCATGTTAAACATTTTAATAATAAGATCTGGCTGCCCTAATAATCCTCTGCTACCCCCATCACCCCCTGTATTCTTAGTAGGTGCTGGTGCTTCAAAGTCTCATCTTCACGCACCACACCCACCTACATGGTGCAAACCTGCTTGGAATGCTACAATTGGAAATCTCATTTGACATCTGGCATAATCTGAAAAGATGTGTGTTTACTCTAAAGGGAAATTAATGTTCACTGAACCCTAACTTGTTACCCATGAGCTGGTGATAAATGATTCTCCTCTTCAGTTAATGTTTATCCCACGAGTGATATTACATGACAAAAACAACACTTGAGTCTCTGCTAAGGGACCAAAAAGTTAACAATTGTTCAGCCTCAAATATGTGTCGAACTGTTAAGAAATGTTATTGTTGCACAATGGATTTAAATGCTTTAGATGTGATATTTATACACATTTTTTTTTTTGTAAAATGTTTTATATAGATTTTCAAACACAGTCCGTCTATTACAAACATGTTATCTTTTAAAGGTAAAGACGTTCAGTAGAATACAATACAATACAATTCACATTTCTATAGCGCCTTTCATCACAAGGATCCCAAAGCGCTTCACACACACAATGAACAATTAAACCATTCAAATATAAAGTCTGATACAAAATGTAATAAAATAAGAATGAAAAAACTAACTGTAAAATTTAACTGTAAAA
The DNA here is from genome assembly GCF_017654505.1 of Polyodon spathula. Classification (NCBI taxonomy): domain Eukaryota; kingdom Metazoa; phylum Chordata; class Actinopteri; order Acipenseriformes; family Polyodontidae; genus Polyodon; species Polyodon spathula. The sequence continues at coordinate 2,132,828 of NC_054553.1, read as the reverse complement.
GACAAAAAGCTAGTTTGTAAAAATAGAACAATTGAAAGAGTCTAAAACAAAAATGCAATAATATTTTAATTAACATACCTCTTATTTACAGTCTGCCACTAAACATATTGCAGTTCTTAATATTTACCAGTGAGCTGCTAATGCATTTTAAAATGCATGCAATGTCCTTTTATCTAATTGCCGTAAAACATTGTCTACAGGTTGCACATGCGCACTGTTTTGGAGCTTTTTTAATATATACTTTTGCATAATAAAGTAAACACATACTCTATAATCCAGTTTAATTCCAGCAATTCAATGATTAACTTAAAATAAAATAAAACGTGAAACACTTTTGTGAAACTTATGGCCTTTAATGCATATACTGCACCATTATGTAGTATGTAGTATACACCGTTAGGTAGCATTTCAAGGACCCTAAAAACTTCCTTCAAAGTTAGGTACACGCCACATTTTACAGTATTAATTAAAACATGCTACCATGTATGCCTTTACTTTTATTAATGACTGTCCCTGAATAATAAATATATTACTCTTCAATGGCTCTTCTGGCAATGAGTCCAGTTTTAAGTATAAACACATTGCTGAACTGAGCACTCATAACTGATCCCTAAACAAAGGATCATAGCTAGGGCTCTGCCTCCCTCTGTTCTGCAAACTTGTTGTTTGTTGCCAGAGACAGACGGGTGTCCACAACCCTGCACAGATAGAATGAATCCAGACAGCTATGGAAACAGCTTAGCGCTCTATGGCGTCGTTTCATACTCAGGATTCTGAGAGGGTCCTCTTAGAAAAAACTACTCGTTGAGCTTCTTTATGTAGTGGGTGCAAGGAGGTGGCTGAACTTTGTGCTTCTTAATGCAGTGTGATTGCAGTTTACTGGACTGTGTGTTCAGCAAAGGTATTCACACCCCCTGCCGCTCAGAGGAATAAAATAGGGCCTCTTCGTCCAACAACAATGTTGTGTTTTTTTTTAAATGCCTGAAGCTGTACCTTCCTGGCTGGCTGTCAGTCACTGCCAAAAGCAACAGTTTCCACCTCTGTGTCTGGACAGCATGTGTCTATTGCTGTGTACTTTGGGCAGCTCTGAGCACAGTGACACCGTTTTCTACTGGCTATGGTTTGTGTATTTACTTGTTTATTTGTTTGGCTTCCCCATCACATCACGTGTAAGAATTTTTTTTTTATATAGTATTCAGCAAATTTGCTATCCCGCTGCCCTGAGTCACCAGTCAGTCTCACTGGAAGAATCTAGCATTGATTAAATACTCTTACTACCACTGAGCATTACATTGTTTCTGTGAGTTTCTCAGATTGCATTGGAGAAAGAAAACAACAACAATATAATATTCAACATAATGACAGAATCTTATAGTTAACAAGTAACTCAGTGATAGGGGATCTATAAGTTAGGGCTGTGCTATAGAACGCTATCAATGATGATGTGTTTATTGAAACCAGCTAGTTATTGCTCTGAATTGGCTCTTATGAATTGTGTTAGCATATGACTGGTTACTGGACTTGTTCAAAAGAGAAATGTTTACAGAAACACAAGGGACATATACCACACACTTTTTCAGGAGAAACAAAGAAGAATGTTTTGAAAGTCATGTGATGAACCAGCTGGGACCCCCATTGTGTTTGGAAACAAAGTGTTTTGGACGTTATGTGTTGTGGGTTCTTTTGGCCAGATGTGAGCACACCATGGTGCAGCCAGCTGCAGGAACGGTGGGGAGAACCTTAATCACAACAACAAGCAAAGACAATATTTTGAAACTGCTGCGCGGCAGGATGTTGTGTGGAGGGCCGTGTATCACATTTCACAGCTGCCAAAAGGATCGAGCTGGACAGTGCCTGCTGACTTGTGGTGGTTCCTTGCAGGACTTGAAAGAGAAGGTGCTGCGAAGGTTCAGCTCTGGACAATGAGTTTCTCTGAAATGAGGTGGTTCAAAATCCAGTAATAAAGCCTTCTAAATGGGGAATGGAACTGAAGATTCTTTTGCGATGAACCTCATTGTCAAAATCGTGCTGGCTGAGCATGATATAAGTTAAATATAGCATTAAATAGATATACTACGCAGGTAATAGGAGTTAAATACAGTGTTAAATAGATATACTACAGAGGTAATAGAAGTTAAACACAGTAAATAGATATACTATGCAGGGACTCTGTTTTCTCAAAGCCTCCTGCTTGGAACAGATCAAGAACATTCTGTGATTGTTTTATTCACAAATAAGCAAATAGTGATTCAGCAGAAGAGCAGATTGGTTTTCAGACTGTTAGTAAATGAAGCAGCAGACATCCCAAGAAACTGTATATTGTTCAAAGCTTAAGTGTGACTGCAGTTACCCAATATGAACCGATACATTTTCTCATGATGTCATGGAGTGAAATATAATAGCGTAAGCTAAGAAACTGATAACTCAGGTTCGCAGTTATATGAACACTGAATATTTAAACATATGAATGCATTCATGTAAGCTATCACATATCAATACATCAATCATAATGCACTCAACGACCCTATCGTGCTTCACGCACACAACAGTCTTAATGAAAGCTCTGTCTTCCACTTTATGCTTGGTCCACTTCTCACTGTTGTACAAGATGACATGACAAGTCATGGTCAATATTGACAATCTAATGCACTGGTTTCCTTCTGTATGATACTGTACACCAACATTATGTCTGACGCTCACCTTAGCTACTGTACATACAGTATAGAGTACACTTACAGGAGGTGGACACAGCTAGGCTAAATGTACTGTATTCCCTCATCTTTAGAGAATAGAGCCAGTTTACCTACAGCACAGGAGAGCCCTAAATACAGTGAATTGAAAGCACTATGTATCGAACCTTAGAGAGGAACTGTCTTGCTAAAATGACAAGTGCAAGTAAGAAAGTTCTTCAGACAAATGAACAATAAAGTGCACTTCCACTAGTTGTTCCTGAAACCCCAGGTCCTTGCCACCAGAGATATATAATGAATCTGTGCAGATGCTGTTCTATTGTTAGTCTTGCAAAAGACGCTGGACTGACTCCTGGAAAGTCTAACTCTGAATCTCACTGTAATCAGGACCATGAAAAACAAAAACCGTACCCCTGGTATGAGGGAGGGTCCAGGAAGCCCAGGCTCATTTTTAGCTTGATGCTGATCTGTGAGTAAATGAGGGAATGCTAGCTATATCTGCTTCAAGAACAACTAAGTCATGTGTTTTTGTGAGTCGCAGCCAACATGATGAATTCTTCAAAAATTGACCTGACCCAAGGACACATATCAAAGTGATGGAAGTGAAGCATGACAGAAGTATTTATTGTAGTTCAATGACAGGAAATAGCTGGTAAGGGAGATGCCCTTTCCCATTTTTTTTTAGGTCAGTCCCAGCTGCTGCATACACCCCCCTGAGGACGAAAGAACTTGGAATGAAATGCCTTCACCCAAGGTCTTTTGCTGATGTTTCACATGATAGTGAAGGCAGACTGAAAGGAAACTGAAAGGAAACTAGCCTTTACAAAGTTGTTACATTCTTAACAAGGAAACAGTAATAGCAGTGCAAGGAGAATGCTCTGGAAAAACAAGAGTCTGCCTTCACTATCATGTGAAACATAGCAATCTTCATCCCGCCCTAATCCACTTCCAGAGAGGAAGTCCTGGGCTGTGTGGATACAATCCCCAGAGAAAACATATTCCATAGAAAACACAACCCCAGATACATATCCATCTTTCAATAGTCATTCACAAAATCAGCTCTGGATGCAACAATCACGTAAGTTATACAAAGACAGGGAAACAACAGTCAACTCTATAGCCTCAGTGCAGTCGTCATAACTAACACTGTTATTTCAAATTATTATGAGAATAAAACTAACTTGGAGTATGTCTTTGTTTTACAACGGATTGCTTAAAAAAACGGTTCTCGTTACTCAGCTAATTGATGCTGGTAACTACAGCGTAGCTACACTCAGTTACACTCACTTACCTCGCTTTATTTTATCAGACTTCATTGCAGTTGAGCTGGTGTTCATTTTCCTTGTAGACAAACACAACTGTTGCCTGCACTGTATCACAGGATCCAGTCTTCCTGCTTGCAGCCGTATAAGCATTGTTCACGTTAATAATGATAAGGACTCCTACACTTGCATGGCTGAGACACAACAACTCTCCACACTCTCTCCCCAAGATCCAACCCCTGGGCACAACTTAAACTGTCAGTCAAACTACCACTACTACTACTATTGCAACTGATTGTAAATGCACGTACATTTCAATGTGCAGTAAGAGTGTTATTAGAAAACAGGTTTAGTATTTACGCTGGAGTCATTATGTGAAGGCGTGTAGTTAATGTGTTATTACACGTGTATTCCAGTGTAATGACTTAATATCAGCACTCAAAATAGAAAATGGGTGGTAGATGCATTGAAGCATTGTATGGAGCTATGATTCAAAGCTGACTTTAGTTCTAGAGAGCTTGCCATGAGGGCTACCAGTTCACACCCAACCCTTGCCTCTCAATCCATTTCAATGGGCTGAAAAATCCCAATCCATTACAACCTATTGTGTGTCACCAAGGCTTCTGATTATCGTACTGTTTGAATAAGTTCATGCAGATGCAGCAGTTGCCACATTGTACTGTATGTATACCAGCACCAAAGGGTATGCATTTTATACTGCTGTTCCAGCAATAGCACTTCATACTATGGCCACAGTCTGTTTTCATGGTCTTACCATAAGACCTTGGATTTATGTCTCATCTGAAGGAATGTATATGTCCCAGATTCCATCGCTATTCTTACTTCCAGTGTACTCATCCCTCCCTTCTTCTTCTTATCTGTGTCTGACTAACTTCCTTCATTCAGGAGGGAAGACCTTTTCACAAACAAAACAAAAACAAAACACCATATGTTATCATATTGAACTGTGAACTCTAGCAAGCTTTACAACCAGTGCAGGCAGACAGACAGACAGACAGACAGACTGACACATTTTGTACCCAATAAATTACACTTGAAAGAAATGAAGAGTGCAGCTGCAGCAGGGGGGTGCGAGCTGCAGGGGTGACATCACCCGCCTCTCAATCTGAGGTAGACAATAAAAGGGAACCTGACGATCAAGCCAGGCAACAGGAGCCTGGGTGGAACGTGGAGCAGAGGGTGAAAATGCTCAGGCCATGTGAATCTGGACAGACTGCCTCTCAGGTCCTCCAGTAACACAGTTCACAGTATCAGCGCAATGCTCTTACATGTCTGGTCTTCGCCAGTGGAATGTGTGTTCACATAGGCCATTCACACCTCCCGATTTGGGGCAAAGCCCCCTTTCAACTTTAATTTCCATTCATTTCCATTGATTTGGTTTTGTGCTGGGGGGCCTGACAAGGAAAGTTGCGCCTGGAGTTTAGCAGAGAAAATAAATTCAAGCTAGATAGAAGCATTTGCACAGTGATAAAGTGTTACTTTTCTATTGCTGGGATGTGTAGTGGAAAACAAAAGCATCAGTATACAAGCTTTCCACTTCCAATATGGCATAATGGGCTGTTTGCTTCATATTCCAACCCTCAGACACCACATACTGTTAGCGCCTTACCCACCGTATTCATGTGAATAAAAAAAAAAAAAAAAAAAAAAAAATCTGATTGGTGTAGCTGGGAGGGACCTTCCTGTTTTTGAGTTCTTTTCAAAAGCAGTGTGTTTTCAGACTGGGTCAATGTGTTGATGACATGCACAAATACTCTATTTGGTACCAGTGAGTGATTAACACACCACACCCATTTCCCATCAACCAGCCACGCTGTTCAAGAATAGCCTGAAAATAATAATAATAAAAAAAATAGAATCCTTTCCTGTTGTGCCCCAGCGCTCTGTTTTATGATATTTTCACACAGAGTAGCACAGACTAATCACATGTTAACACCTTTAACTCTCTCAGCACTGAGTGGTTAGTTTACTGAATACCCTGCTGGGATAAGATGTATTTCCATGATGGAGTTTGTTTCAGCATTTTACAGTATTGATGAATCACAGTGGATTGCATCAACCATCTAGTCATTGCCTGGGAATGCCCTTAGAAATAGGTGGAGATGAATTCCAGTGAATTTTACAGTGCTCTAAAATGCTCTAATACAATTCAGAGGTGGCTTTTCCCACAGAAATATAAGTTAATAACACCATAGTAACTGCACAATTCAAACTCTACTTGAACTTATTAAAGGGGGGATAGAAAACCCCACAGTAAAATGCTTAACCCCAAACAAATGACCCTTTGAAACCTGTAGGGTCACAATTTTCTGTTGTGTAGTTTAAGTAAAGCGAAAGGAATTCCAGGCTATATTGTGCAGCATTGTCCTACTCAATATCATATTAATAATGCTGTGTCATTACTGTTCTAACATTCTGAGCGTTTACAATCAGGAAGTGTTTATTAAATGTGGCAGTAGGATTAGCAGCTAATGTAAAATCCCTAAACTCTTTTCCGACCTGTTTTAGTATTAGAGATATTATAGTTTCACAGCACAGTTTCACATTGCAATATCAGCCAAAGATGCTAGTGATAGTTGCATCATAGTGCAGATAAATAATCATGTTACATAAGTTTCCAAATAAGAAAATCTATCTGGAAAAACTGAACTGTAAACACATGAGATACAAATCTGTTTTTTTTGTTCTCAAAAACTGCTGAAGCAATTAAGGTCCCAGTAGGGAGGATAGTAGTTGGCTTTTGGATGTGGGCACATAGCATAGAGGGGTATGCAGTTCCCCCTGATATTGAGAACAGGGCTGAACTGCTGTTGTTGTCACGGAAACCTTTATCTTCATCATCAGATTTCTAAAGACAACACATTATCCATGAACTATTGATACCGTATGAACGGATTATATAACTTCGTTTCCAAAGCAGGAATTCCTAAAGCCACTCTATTTAAAAATGTGATTATCCCCAGGCCATGACTGTCCATTTGTACACCCGCTTCTGACAGGAAACCATTACGCCCCTTTCATCTTCAAAACATAAACGAGATTTGTTTGATAGGGTGAAACAAACAACATTCCCAGATTTGAAAACGGGGTCATTATTCCTGACTTCCCATGGGAATGGTGTTATCACCTCCCTGTTCGCTTCCTCCCACTAAACGCTCTTCTCAAAGAGCACAATTAGTTATAGAATGGAATACAGCCTGTTTCCTTCTGTACTATCAATCTGTCTATCTATAATCACCTGCAAAACTATTAACTTGGAAATCAGGAAGAACTATTGATTCTACAGGAGGAGCAAACAAGATCCTGCAATCAATCCTTGTAAATTCATTACACAAAGCTGATGAGCCTTTCCACCGTGCTAAGCAAGGATAGAAAATGCTTTTCTTTATCTCTTAGTAGCACTAGCAATGTTATCACACTTGTCTTTTTTTTCTTCTGTTGAAGATATTTTGGTTTATGTAATTTAAAGCATGCAGAATTTCAAAGACAAAGTGGTAGCACTTTTCATTTACTGTCTCTAGTTACTTAATAAATACATGTGCACTTACACATAATTACAATGTTATTATGCATAGTTACAATGCACTTAATGTGTACATATTTTTGCATGACATATGTAAGTACACAATTGTATCAGGTTAGGGTTGGGAGGTTGAAGTTGGGGTTATATCGTGCACAAACAATTACACATAAAGTACATTGTAACTAATCCATAACAATACTATAAGTGCACATGTATTTACTAAGTAACTACTATGTAAGTACATAGTAATTCATGTAAAGTGTTGCAACATGATGCTGATGCTTCTTAATATCTAACATTTCATGTATGAAGGTCAACACACTCCAGTGGTCCAGCTGCAGGATCAAGCCACCCACAGAATAAGGAGATGAAAAAAGATGCAAGAGTTTTTCTTTTGCACTGTACATCAAATATTTGCACATCTTGAATTAACCTGAAAAAGTGCAGTTAAAAACTGAAATAGTCTTAGCAGCACTAATATTATTAATAAAGCTGATGAAAAAGAATTAAAGGAGTGCAGGGATAGCAAACGAGTAAGCTGTGAGCCTCCTTCAATCTAAATAACACATTTGTAATAATGCGTGAGATCTGCAAGTGTGGATTTAGACCAGATTAGTAAACTGACTCTTATGAGACAAACGTTTCAGCAGAGAGCGAAGAAAAGCAGATCTATTTACTGTGGGTGTAATCTCCAAAGACACACACACTGCGACTGCCAGCCAGGCCGCCTCATGAAGTAGTGAGAAAGGAATGTAAATCAAAAGTGATTTGATATAAAGGACTCTCTAGAATTTTCTGTCAACATATGGCTAACATCTCCTCAACAACGTAGTTCCAAGAGACAGAAATGCATTCTGTAAAGCTACCGTACTCTGTAATTGCATAATCATTAGTACACTTCCACTGGACACAATGCCTTACCCTAGGGCTACAGGGTCTGTCATTCAAAGCTGTTTACAATATCACAGCTGTCAAAACCCTCTGTTTGTGTTGGATATGAAGCTTGTATATTGCAAAGTACCCTGATTTAAATATTTGAAAGGGCCAATATAGTGTTTATGACAGGGCCATATTGTCTTAGTTTCAAAACTGTTTACAGATGCTATATGGACTTAATTTTGTGACTGAAGTGCTTCAAATTAAACTGGCAGAATCTTAATAGTTATTCAAAGTAATGCATGCAGCTGCCAGATTAAATAACACAGGTCCACTTCAAAATGTCTAAGCGACCTTTAGAAAGTATACGTTGGAAGTCTTTATGTGTACAAGCAACACTTAGACCCTTCAATGAAGTGTTCCAGTGCATTTTAACTGCTTCATCACAAGGCAAAAGACAAACAATGGTTTGTCAATACAGAGGTTCATATTTACTCTAACCCAATCCCTAATCTTCATTGAGGGGTCAAAGAGAACATTTCTCCAGTAATGGCTGTTAACAGCCAGTAGTGGTTTGCATTAGTTTTTTGGTGCACTTTTGTTTTGCTGTTGGATTTTGACACTGTGGCAGAATGGGCAGGTAGGGTTGTGCTGATAAGATCAATTGCATTCTTGCTACCCCCACAGCCACCACCCTACCAAGCACAGCATGTGTCCGCTGCCCTGCTCTGTATGTGTTTCTCAAAGAAAAGCACACAGTGGATTCCTTTTAAACACGCTGAAATGATTCCTTGTGGCACTGCACTGCACCCTCATGGGTGCTCTTTGTGGAACCGAATCCTCTAATGAACATTTTCAATGTATGCAAGCCTGCTGCAGGGAGCTGCTGGGGTCCATCTCCTGTTACTCAGTGCTGCAGATGTATAATCAGGTGCCGGTACCACATGCTGTAATAACCTGGGAAACGGCCAAAACCTTTTCTGAGCAGTTTGACTCAACTGATGTGCTTCCAGGAACAATGGGAAGAGGTACTGGCTCCAAAATAAACAAAATGATCCGCTAGAATAAGGTGCTATTCAATTGATATAATCACTGAATCTAAATGCTGGGACCCTTATTCTGATTAGTTTATGTAAGGGACATTTCTAATATACACTGCACATCGGTATAACGTATTCTACAACCGAAGAGTTTGAAATAGAACCATTAGGGACATTGGGCATTGAACCCTCAATTGGCATAGGTGCAGAAAGACGGCCAGCTGAGATAGTTCAAATACTGAGCTTAACATTTGAATAAAGTTAAAGTAATGGTTAGGGTTAGGACAATGGCTCGAAGAGAATGTTTCATGTGTTTGAAAGAATGTAGTACAGTTTTATACTGGCCCTTCTGTCTGCACCAGGTAAAGAGCGTGGTCCGTCTTTTCTGCACCTATGCTCCTTAATTTAAAACATCAAATTTGTCGATAGAAACAGGCCGGCTGTGCAAGCAGCTTTTCACAGCTGCTGTGTGTTTATAACACAAAGAAAGTGAAAGACAGCAGATATAGAGCCTTTAAAGCTGCCAAGTTTTCCCAACTACTCTTAATGTTACTTTAATTAATGTGAAAAGTTTGTTTTGGATTTCACACAGCTCCTTGCCACTCGTCTAGCCCAATCAGACCCGGGCCTCACAGGATTACTCAATGATATTGTCTCTCTCCTGTTCAACAGTGTAAATGATGATCAGTTCTTACTGGGTTTGAACTTGGTTAAGCAAAGCAGTGGATTGATACACTCTTTAACAAATTGAAAAAACAAACAAGAGCCCCTTTGTTTCTATAAGAGCCATCCTTTTGACCTATATTTGAGTTGGATTATTGCAAGACTCCACTTAAAAAGCACATGTCTGGCTTGTGTAAAATTAAACAAGTTTGTTAATAAAGGAGGCTGTCGTCTAGCCTCCAGGAGTTATAGCAGGATAGGCGCCCTTTAAGAGCTGATCCATTACACTGGTAGCACAGAAAGAGAATGGCTATTTTTACCTGCGTTTCCCTTCTGTTTACCAAAGACCATCTGGGAGCTTTAAGAGAAACGTTCTCATTAGATTCTTTGGCAAAACATGAACTATTTTAGAACATTTTTTTTCTCTTACTTCTTTCTTAACTCTTCCTGTCTGAGAATTTGCCTTCTGCAGCCTTTCTCCTGTGAAATAACCGAGAAGCCTTTACCGAAAGTGACGCAAATTATCAATCAAACACCAGAGGCCTGTGGATGATACCCAGTTGATCATATTCCTGAAATCAGTTCAAATTCTTGCAGCACTAATGTTTAGCAAAATAAATCAGGTTTTTATTAACCCTAACCCTTAGCTAAAATGAATAATGTTTGTTACCAGTTAATAAACTAAAAAAATGGCCCTTAAAATAAAATGTAACTGTTATATTTTTATGGAACAGCACTAGTGTTCTACCGTACCTGTGGCACTGAAACAGTAGCAGTTTGAAGAATATGCATTGCAGTATCACTAGTGGAATTCCACTGTGTAATTACAGAGCAAGGTTTTGCTGTCAGTAGGTTACCAGGTCAGTTAATATGCTGTGATTAATTAACACAGACACACACAGTACTAAAGTATCAAACTGCCTGGCTAGTATTACAGGGGCACCAGGATGCATTGGCTTTTAAAATATAGCAAAGTTTCTTTTTAGTACTTGTACATTAAATGCTGATAAGAGAACCCAGTTTATTATGGGCTCAAATAAAATCCAGGGGTGTTACAAATGTCTCTTACTTTCTCACAGTAATATGTACCTTCAAAATAATTAGGATATAGTCCAGCAATTACAGGGGGACACTTTGCATTAGGTACCTCTAACTGGACTGTAATTGCATTGTAATTGCATGTGTGTGGTTACCTAATCGTTCCTTTGTAATTACAGATGATTCTATTTTCTTATAAAATTGGTGTGTATGAATGTATTTGTCTCAAATATGCATTGTACAACCCTTTCTAAATGCTGATTTCATGCAGTGCCCTTCCTTTTTTTTTGTACAGTTTTCTATTTCTTCTCATGTTCTGTACAGGACTTGAGTCAAATCCAACACACACACACACACACACACACAATCAATCGCAGTGCAGTTTAGTTTGAATTCCTTCATCACAAAGCTATTTTTCCCATAAGGCAGTGAAGCAGAGATTCACATATAATAACGCTTCAGGACCTGGGGTCACAGGAAGTCCAAAGGGTCAAGCTCACTCCAGTGTGTCAAAGGGGAAAGGTCAAAGGTGTCTGCTCTTTGTTTTGGAAACCATGGCAACAATGTGAGTGCCTTTTTTGGAAATGTATTTTTAATCAATAGTAATGCGTTCCTGGGGGAAATGACAGCCAATAACAACTAAATCAGCCAAGCGATCAATAAAATCCTTTTTTTAATCAGCTTGGGCAAAGTACATACAGTTTCTTATTTACAAGGCAAGTGGTTAATTCCCAGGACAGTTATATGAGATGGATCTCTGTCTGGGAGCATAGTGTCTTTTGCTGAAGGTCTTTGAAACCAAAACAAATAAGATTGTCATTAGATGTCATGTATTATTTGTTACAGTGACTGTATGAGGTTGTGCTGACTTGACTGAGTTGCAGGTAGGTCATGTGGTTTTACTCAGAGGCAGGTCTGAATGCCAAACAAGGCAAACAAGGTCATTTAAGAAAATCAGTTCAAGAAACTGAGCAGGGTTATCATTGCATTTGATTGCAAGAGTACCTAAAGAAAATTTTTAAAAAACATACATATGGTGTATGTTTAAATTAGTGAATTGCTAATTAGTTTAATTTCTGTTAAATTCACTCTGTAAATATTTTATGTGCATAGATTTTTAATTAAGTTCTATAAGGGCACACAAATACCCTTTTATTGAACACTCACATTCACTTAAAAGACTGATTGCATTATAAACAAGTTGAACATGATAGAACTCGAAATACTGCCATTTCATGTTTTTGTTTGTGTTCCTGAACACAAAATGAACCTAAATAAGCATTTCCTTTTCTTTATATTTTTTTATAGAAACGCTTAATAACTTAAAGGTGAACTTTTTCCAGTGCTTTCGACTTTGCCTTACTGTGGGCTGCGTGTTCAGAACCCTCATCAGAGCAGGACAGTAAGGAATGGCTGCAGCATGGTCCTGCTCCTCTGGCGTGTGTGGAGGCTCTTGAAGTCACTCCGCTGCTGTGGCTGCTTATTCCTGTCCCTGTGCACAGACCCAGAAGCGGGCCGTTCCCATGACCAGAATTAAAACCTGCAGTCTGGGAACATTCCTCAGGGTCAAGAGCTCCCGGAGGGGGAGTGGGGGGGGGGGGGCTTCCCAAACAAAACAACTTCCGAAAAACTGTAACATGCGCAGATAACGAGGTGCGTTAAAGGAGAAGCTGTGACCTGTTCTGTGCCGTACAGTGCAGTATACCTGACCTCAGCACCTGCACTATGCACTTTACCAGCAGTGAGAGACCTGCGTCTGAACTCAGTTTATTTACAGTTAAGAGACACATACTCACACAGCACTTCCCATCACTCCACTACAGGTTAATATACAGTACTAGTTCAGGCTAGGTCCACATGTTGTTTTCTGCACTTGTCATCTTTGGGTTTCATTTTAATTCATAGGATTTTTCAATATTGTGAAGAATTGTAAAGAATATAATGGTGCTATATGCTGTAATTGTGAATGTTATTATATCCTCTTGTACTGAATCATATTTTATTGTATTGCATTATCTGAAGAGTGACACACACAAACCCCTGAAGGCTGCATGAATACAGGTAAAGCAAGTTATAATGACAACGATCATTTATAAGCTTGTTCTCATTGGCTTTATTTACTTTAACCGTTTTCTGAAATTCTTCTATCTGACCTGCAGATGGTGCCAGTTTCTGGCAAATAAATTCTGAGCCATCACCCTGGTGTAAGCATAGCAGAGTGTAGTAAAGCGTTCAGTAGTAAAAGCATATTGAATGCATGTATGTAATGTAGCTTCCAGAGCTGGGGTTGCTAAGATGAAATGCAGTAAAAATGTTGTGTGTGTGTGAGCAATCTATCTATTGATCTGCCCAGGTCTGCCTGTCTATCTCTAGGACCCATTTACATCTGCCTTGACTGTGTTTACAAGTTTCCTATTTACAATGGGTAAAGAATGCCTTGCTAAGAGGAACTAAACAATTGTAAAATGTAACAAAACGTATTTGTGCTATTATACTCCTAGAACACTGCCAGCACTCAATTAGAGGAAGAGTGCAGGCTGGTTATCTGTCTTTGATTTCAACAAAACCACTTCCGCGACAGCATTCTACACAAACAACATTTAAAAATGCATTGATTACCGGTTTGAGCAAAGAGATGGACCCTAACTGCACTTAAAAAGAACAATAAAGAAACACATGACCAAAGTTACCAAAGACATTTTACCCATGTATACTTTTTTATTTTCAGAAAAAGATTTTATCTTTCAGCAACAGGGCAGTGATCTGCATTCATGGTGATAGATCTTTCCACTTCCTCTCATCTCACTGACAGGGTCCCTAACTGCAGTGCATCACACAACTCTGCCTGTTACATTTGCTGTACACAATCTTTTTTTTAAAGAGGATCTGTGGTTTAATTGCCATCTCCATTGTGTATCTCACCATCAAGATCACCTGTTTCTGTCCTGAACTCTGCTTTCGCACACTGAAGACATCTCATTGAGGATTCTTGGTTGTGCACAGAACAGTTTTTTAATGATTCTTTATCGGCTAGTTTCACAGACCCTTATAAAGGTAGTCCAAGATTAGCGCGAATCATGGTTCTGTGAAACCAGCAGAGAACAGTTCATTTCTTTTCCTAATTTCTATTCCTAATATCCTAGCATGTGTGTTTTATATCAGCATTGTTTCTGTTTAAATTGTAACTGACCATGCTTAGTGACTATTTAAGAAACAAATAGTCAATTTTCAATAAGCGGTAAGCTGAATGTTTCATGTCAGGAGATTTGAAAAGGGCCTCTGTTGTATTCCTGTGCCCTCTGCAGCAGTGATTCTGTAAGGAGTTCAGTCAACTCTCTCACCCTTGTGGATGAGGGTGACACGGTGATAAGGTGAGTTCAGTCAACAGTTTGTCGGGATGAAGATGCACTGTGTCACCACTAGGAGCAGCGTGAGGAGAAAGAAGTGACTCATTGAGTAGAGTTCAAATTGAGTTTATTTAACCACTCTAGCGTTGTTCTCTCTCCCATTCCCTGGCAGTATGCCCTGTATGTGACAACATACTCTTATACCAGGTAAATCTAATTACACAATACATAACAATCTAAACAGATCAAGACAAATGGAAATGTTGAATACAGTTTTTGACCTTCCCAACATGGTGTCCACAGAGAGCGACCTTATTTGTGTTCCCTTTAAAGAAGTCGGTGCTACAACTACAGTATCAACCCAAATCTAAGGGCCCTAAAGCCCTAAGTGTATGGCCTAAGATGCAGACTCCTTCACAGTGAGTCAGTTTTGGTAGAAATAAAATCAAAATGGGTTGAAAGTTCATGTACTTTGGCAGAACATAACTCTCCAATGCCTACTGCTCTCATTGGCCTTACCTACCCATAACCATAACTGAATGCTGAAGACCTGGGATACTAGCTGCATGATCTACCAATTGCAACTGTTATTAATCTATCTGTGTGTGGAGCTCACTGTGGCAGAACAGGACTTGCCCTTTCCTGTATAGTTATGCAGATAACCCAGGGGAACTCAGACTGGACTGCCCTTTGCCAAACTGCTGCCTTTGTGACCGTATTTGTAAAGGTAATTTGAAGTTATTTTATACAGAAACTGAATAACTGAATGATCCATTTAGTTCAGGATGGAAATCACAAACAGTGTGGAAACAGTCTTATACTTATAGCAAGCCATGAAGAAGGGTCCTTTGCACTGACTTTCACCTTCAAAAGCCTACAACGGCATCTACCGGAGCTTAACAAGATTACCATGGCTTTATCATATTTATGGGTGATTTAGTATGTTGGTATATGCAGTATATGCTTTCACTGTGCCTTATGACACTGAACCAAGCCACTGCCTAAAGATATTAGAGATAGCAGTTCTATTTCTGTGTTTAGGTCCAAAGTGAAGTCTGGCTATGATGTTAAAGGCTGATGGCCTTGCAGTCTGGGGATGTGGTCATGGTTGGATGGGAAGGGTATGGGTTTTGTTCTATTTTGTTTTCTCTTTTAGATGGTTTGTTGTAATAAGCGTTTTGATAGACTCCATCATGACACTATTTTACCAGTGCATTGGGCTTGCTTGTGAAATGCCCTATATAAGTGTACATGTAGTTTCAACAGGTTTGAAAAGGGTTCCGTTTTTTTTTTGTATTTGTCCCTTTGAAATCAAGCTATGCTAACTAAACTGCTCAAGGTTGCAACAGTGTCTTCCCTTCATCTTTCTCTTTTACCAGCCACTCTCCTCCGATTTCAATGCTAGAATACAAATTGCCACATAAATATCCGGCTGATGAAAATCAACTGTTTTTCTTAAGCAACGCTGTTTACAAAAGCCCCCGTGGTTATGCACTTCCCTTTTATAAATGATTTGGCAACTAAAATCGAAGATGTTGAAATGGCACTAAGTGGACAGTGGACACATTATATTATTCTTTTTTAAGTGTTTATTTTCCTGCACGTTACAATATAGAACCAGAGCGTCACTGGAATGCTATTCAATAAACACAACAGCAGTGATGTTTAATCAATAAACCAGCATCCTCTGAAACCCAGCACAGCCAGCATCAATTGCAAGGCTGGGCAATTCCTTGTCTAAGACACTAGAACATGGGAACTAACAAAGTAGTTTAGCACAAAGTAAAAGGTGTGCAAGCCCATCAGGGTTAGGCACTCCGAAAGCATCCATTTGACATGGCACACTGCATTAAACTTTTGTCATTGCATGGCAATCAAATCTGAGATGCTAATTTCATCCTGGACTGGAACATTGGAAATAAATAAAGATGAATTATTTCTCACTGGAGAACCCCTCACCCCCAGCCCTGTGAATATTTAGGTTGAATATAGGAGTGCACAGAGAAGCAGTGCGAGATAGTTTAAGAACTGCTATGCATCAGCAAATTAAATATACAGTAGCCTGAAAGTGTTAAGCCTTCATTTAAATTGAGGGCTTTTCCTTTTTTTTTGGCCACCAGCTGCCTGGTTATATCTTCTACTCTCTCCTCTCTCTCAAAAGCCAATATATAATTTTATATATATATATATATATATATATATATATATATATATATAGAGAGAGAGAGAGAGAGAGAGAGAGAGAGAGAGAGAGAGAGAGAGAGAGAGAGAGAGAGAGTGTACTTGTACTGCTAGTGATTGTTTCACTTTCTCCATACATTAAATTACAATGCTACAGCAGCTATTAATTTAAGCTATGTTAATGATTGTTATATTTACATTGCACAAAACATTTGGTGATGATTTCAGTGAGCTGATTGCCACTGCCCCTGAAGCCAAAAAAGGTCAAAATTGGAGAATGGGTTCAATACTAAGAATGTGAGAACACATGTCGAGATCTGGGGTTGGTGATATGACAGGAACATATGGGCCAAAAGAATGTTCAGACCACTGCATCATTACCAATAAGTCCAGAAGTGAAAGTCAGGGAGGTTATTAATGAACACACATAGGGTAACCATATGACTCCACTTACACTTGGACCGTTTGGGTCAGCTCGACCTTTTCTGCTCACACCCCTAATGCATTCTGGTAAGTGTAGTCCTGCTGTGAAAGGTACGTGAGACAGGTAAAATGTAGTGTAAGTGGAGTCATATAAATATGGTAACATTTACAAAAAGGCCCACCCAAAAATGAGTCACAACCAAGCAGTCACAGAGCTTAACAGAACAATGAATACTGGGCTTTTTAGTGACTGGGCCTGAGGATTTGCAACAAGCTATTTTGCACCCCAAGGTTGTCAGTAAATGTTTCTCAAAGCGCATTGTTATTGCTTGACACCCACAATGTACATTTTTAAATGCAAAACCAAAGAGATAAAGCAGTGGTTATCACCTTTAGAATGTGAAAATAAATAAATAAATAAAACACCCCAAACCACACCAAGCCAAACCGAACTGATGATAAGAGGAAGTCGGTAGCATGATTTTCTTTTAGCCAGTTCAGACAAAGCCTTTTTTTTTTTTTTTGTGGGTTATTTTCCTCCCCCATCTCTCATGATCAAACTCACTGTGCTTTTGACTTGCAACATAAAGTGACCAAAATACAATCTCAATGAATAAGAAGAGACACTGCTCTCATTCGGTAGACGTGTGCATTCGAACATTAAAATGCATTCAACAAAATGCAATCCTAGAAAATGATACTAAATAACTGTTCACTAGCTCCATGCACCACAGTCATTTACACTGCACATGTGGCTTGGATGCTACCGGCTATAGATATCAGTGCTAACAAACAGGTTATATGTGTAGCAGTACTAAGCTGCATTATTTTAAAGAGTATCCATAGCACAAAAAAGTACCATCATTATGATGCTGCACAAGTTGTAAGAATACTACACCTAACCCATTCACGAACAACTTGGCCTTTCCTTGGAGTACATCAATAGCATGCGTTTCAACCTGGCGTCCATAAAATAAACACTAATATGAATGAAATACTACTGATTTAATCAAAGCTACATGACCTGTTTTTACATGTAAGTACGGTGCGTATGTATGAAACCCAGTAATAATATACAGTACATATGGGAAAAAAAATTTTAGAGAGAAGTCGCATATATCTAAATATATGATATATATATATCTATATATATATATATATATTAATTATAATGTAGACAAGTTTGCTTGGAAACTAGAAGTAATGCAGACAGTTGAAGCTGCTACCGTGTGTTTCACAACTGATATTTTGACATTTTAGTCACAGATATTTCCTGCTAACTAACCTCATGGTTATCTTCCCCATTTTTTGCTTCCTCTTGAGGCCTTCAAAATGTTCAACCTTCCTGCCCTGCTCTCACTAGCTTTTGACACGACAGAGAGAGGCAGTGAATTGTACTGCAAGGAGGAGGAGGAGAAAGAGGAGGTGCTGGGGACAGGGCTCCAGAAACAGGTGCCTGGGTACGTGAGTGCTGTCTTTTTATTGTGATCAATTATCTTACATGTATTTGTTAATATGTAACACGTATATATATATGATATATAATATATATATATAGATATATATATATATATAGATATATTTTCCTCTCCCTCTCTCTCTGTCTTAAAAGAGAGAAAAAGAATTTTCGATTTTTTCTTCGCTATTTAATGTGAAAATTGAAACATGTAAAACTGACTTTGTACATCACGAACGACTTACTTTCATTAATTGCTTGCTAAAATTTCGTTGATTCCAGTAGGTTTAACACTCCAAGGTCTCTACATTGTGAGCTATGCATAGGGTTGTATGCAACGAACCATTTCAAGAAATATTAAACTCTCTCTCTCTCTCTCTTTATATATATATATATATATATATATATATATATATATATATATATATATATATAAAGCAAGAAACAACTCAGGACAATTGAACTGATCTATCCTGGTCTGACCTGTTTCCTGAAAGTTAGTTTTATAACATGAGAAAAATTGTATTTTGTGACAACTTCACCAAAAACAAACTTGTGGTACATTAACAACATTGTGCTGTACTCATTGCTAGTTAAGGTTCAAGGTATGTAGTGTTACTGTTCACGATGATAGATATATTACAAAGAATAATGTACAAGTACCCAAATACCAATGAGCTTATTATCTATGACTCAGTATACATGACTATACCTATGGTTGCTTCGTGTTACCACGGCAGCGTGCCCATTATCCAGAGTATTAGATGTACTTCCTACACGCTAATGACTTTTATTTTATTTTCAATAAACTTGCAGAGCGGTTAATACAAAAAGTAGTAAGTAATTAAGAATGTATTTGTATATTACTGCATTGTTTTCCAGTGAAGTTTGAAAGTGTCAGTTTGTGTGAATAGTACTTGATGTGGGTGTAGTACCACAGTGAATGGAGTCACAGTGAGTGGAGTTACATTCCACCCAGGTGCTCTGCACTGTTTGGAAATGGCCGGTATTTTGAGTGGTGCTCTGCACTTGTGTGACGGATTGCTCATTAAAATATTTTGCATATTTAATAGGCTTGTGTTTACTTGCCAAAGGGAAATTTCATTTGCCTAGGTGGGACAACAATTTGACAACCAACAGTGTTAAAAAAACAGAGTGAAATCTTTTCTTAGAGGTTTGTCTTTCATGCTCTTTAGATTTATTTACATTGACATCATTACAGTCTAAATCCGTAAGGGCAAGTCCATCCTTCTTGACTCCTGCAAGTAAAGTCTGTGCAATGCAAGCTGCAAGCATGGTTTCTGACAGGCTAAGTTAGTTGTGCTGCTGTATCTGCGTGGAATCTGTGTTTGCTGTATCACCTCGCTGAGTTAGCACGACAGCTGGAATTGTCTACAGAAAGACATTCACAGAAACACTGGGATTATTTTATCAATCTTCCTCCTGTTTTTTTTTCTTTTCTTTCAGATCGATGGCCGCGCAACGCGTACTCTGCCTCTGACTCTCAGGCCTACCGCGCTCAGTGTATTTGACAAGCTGAGTTGGACACTCAATTTGGTATCAGTGTCAGTTTGTCAAATACCCCAAGCGAGGGGCTGCTTCACACACTGCAGGTACTGAGACCAGTCACCAGCGCCCATGCTGTCAAAGAAGAAACCAAACGGCAAGCGATCAAGCATGCTTGTGTTCAAGCCTATGCAGAAAGGCAGCGCGCCTTGCGTTTTACTGAGCTGCAAAAATGTGATTGTCTTATGTTCAAATACATCCCCTGCTATTCCCCAGGCTGACCCTTGTTTATCCCACTGTGTGTTTCATGTATAATTCACATATCTCTTCCCAAAGAAAAAGGTTTTTGTTTCCGTTATAATATGTGTGGTATACCCTGATAAAAGTATATCAGCAGATGTAATATAGCATACACCATATGGTAAGATAGCCAAAGCAATTTTGTTCCAAAGAGCCATTCATTTGCAGTTTGTTGGGTGTAGGTTTCAAAACTGAATTTCCTATTTAAAACAATGGTTGACAAACCAGACTCTCATTCCTCTAAAATGTGAAGCGAAAACCTCAAAGAAAGATTGTGATTCTGTTAGGAAATGCAACGTTAAACCTCTAAAAGCTAGTTTTATTTCAATAATGTAACACCAATGTTCATGTTTTAAAGGCTTGGAACACCATGTCACGTAATTGAATAATATGGAATTCTTTTGCAGTTTCTTTTTTTATAATAAGATTTCACTTGAATAAAACATTAAAGATACACTGTTTTGATAATTAAAATACTGTAAGTCACAAATAATACATATATTTATGTGTGTATGTGTGTGTGTGTGTGTGTGTGTGTGTGTGTGTGCGTGTGTATCTACATTGCCACAACACAGTTTAACTTTGTAATGAAACTTTCGTCAACTATTGACTGGTTTCCCATACCCTGACTACTACTAACCTTGGACCCCCTATGTTACTGTAGCTAAGATAGTCCAAAATTAGTGCTAATAAGAGTCTTTGAAACCAGCCAGTTGTGATCTTACATATGATCGGTTTCAGACCCCCGTTAGCCTAAAGTAACACTAGGTATTCCAAGATTAATGTTAAAACCATGGTCAATGATTAGTGTTCTGTTGGATTGAATAAAATTTAAATATAACATACTGTGAAATAGCATTTATGGGCAGATCAGATAAAGTACTCTCAGTGTTGGAAAAAGGATGCTGCAGTGTAGTGTGGTGGATCATGATTAAATGGGAAAAACCTTTGCTTTCACAAAGGATGACGCGTTATGTCCAAAGAACTGTAGTTGCGTGTTCCAGATAAAGAACTTTTCTCAGAAGTGACAGAGATTACCACAGCAGTGAAGAGGAAGCCAGAGTTTAACAGCGTCACTATTCTATGCATCGCCTGTCTATCTTGAATGACTCGAACATGAGAAAAACAACAACTTTGCTGTAGTGTCATCTAGCCCTTAATATTAACTAGAAATAAACAAACACTGCCTAAGCCCCTGCATTATATATCTGAACTGTTCGTTTCAAATTGCAAACAATAAAATAAATAAATAAATTAATTAATTAAAAAAAAAAAAAAACACTGCCCTACTTGAAACACAAGCCTCAACTCCACCCTGAGTTAAATCACAGACAGAAAGTGTTCTGGACTGTCGATATTCTTCCAACAACTTTTCTTGAAAATCAAACTTCATTTAGAAAAGAACATTTCTTAAAGCTTTGTGACTAGGCCTCTAATATGCATTTAATTCATTGACACACTTCTTAATTTTCAACTTCATTATTCGCAAGCTTCTCCTTCTCACTTCTTTTACAACTCAGCTTCACATGCTCATGCTGTTTAATGCACCTCAGTGGACACACATTTCAATAAGTCTTGTGATGCTCACTATTTATCATGCATTGCAGTTTCTTGTTGCATTATAACGGACCAAACAAAGGGCACAGGGATGGAGAAGCACCAAGAATGAAAGCAAACAACACAGCACTGACAGAAATAACCACATGACCACAGAGAGATAGATCAGAGAGATAATTTTTATCTTGCACATCCTTCCTGAGTATTCAAGTTTAAAGCTGTTGAAGATATTGATCAAGGCTAACAGTCTGTGTACAAATCCTCTTTCAGTATTGTCTTGGGGGGAGGGGGGGCATATCGGGTGAATGAACAAGACTCTCACCTCTTGGGTCACAAGCAAAATGAGTTTAGAATTCTGCCAAGGCCACAAAATCAGCTTGCTTAAAGCAGGCAGTCAGAACACAAGCAGTGATAGTTATACAGCCCAGTATAGCTAAATCTGGGGTGTCCAAAGCTGGCCTTTCCACTCCTGGTCTGTGTGCCTTATGTATCCCAATTTAGAGGGAAGAAATGTTGTAAATTAGTTTTAATAGTTAGCTCTAATATTAATAAAAATATCCAGTCATCTCCCACCTAACACAAGGTAATAACATACATACAATATTTTTTCACTTGTTTGCAACACAAAAAAAGAAAAAAACAATGAGTAAGCACTTTGTAGCTATTTGTTTTGTGCAAACGCCTACTTAGGCTCTCAATGAATGTCGATGGCCCTCATGACTTCCAATGCTAACTACGGCTTTGAGTAAAAGAGGATGTGTGATATCCTGTGATCAGATAGCTAATTATGGTTCAGTAATATCCAGAAAGGGCTACAGAAGGGTTCTTCAAAGATCTGAGGTCTTACTAATATCAGAGACCTTACTACCTGCCAAACGCATACAGTACAACACAGTACATATTAGGAGAACATGAGAAGTGTGCTCAGATCAACAAACATTATTTAATTGGGAGTCTTTATTCATTGGACTAGCAGTCTTTGTGGGCAACTACAGCTACATAACAGATCTTCAGAGAGCTGAGGCTAACAATGAGATGCTAAAGCACACACAAGGTACAATCTAGTGCACTGTAAGCATAATTGGTCACGCTTCTTCAGTCTGTGTGGGTCTGGTATAGTAAAAGAGGTCATTTTATTGGCATTCGGTTGGTCCAAAGTTCAATCATCACACTTAATGTATTGTCACTTATGTGAAGGAGACGCTCGCCACACAGGCTCTCTCAGGCTCTTTTCCCTTCAAAACACGACCCAACACACAGGAACTGAAAGAAAAGCGCTCGCGCACACTTCAATTTTTACAAAACAAATCAAAACCCTAACTCTGTTTTTGGAGCGCTGACTGCACACGTCAGGAACCTAGTTCTAGTAAGCCGGACAGCTAAGCTGCTTGCTGGCTCGAAAACACACAGTTTCACAAAAAAAAAAAAAAAAAAAAAAGGAGTAGTTACCCTTTTTTTACTACGATTGAGCACCTCTTCAATCAGGCTCCTTCACACAGCAGCAGCCCTGTAGGGACTGGCTGCTTTCTTTAAATACCCTGTACCGGGCTATAATGCACAGTACAATACAAATAATTAAACAAGTACGCTCGAGGATGTACACAGGATATTAACCCCCTCCCTGATGTGTTACACTTGCAGAAACATGCGTTTATAAATAGTGATTTAAACAATAAGCGTGACTCTGAATCATTGCAAACAAGCACAAATAAACTACCATACAAATATGATAATGGGAATTGAAGTTACCAATTCAAATTGAGTTTTAGATTTCCCAGAGCATGGCAGGATCTCTGAATGCAGACAATGCATTGGACCCTGCAGTTTTACGAGTCAAAAACATTCTGTTTTGCATTCTAGTTTGATAATGCAATGCATCCATAATATAACCACATGTAAGCTATTTGAACAGTCATTTAAATGCAAAGAAAGGGCATTTGACTAAAGATGAATTCTTAAGTTGCTGTTTTGATTTTTAAGTGTTTTTAAAATAAGGTATCGAACCCTTGTTGAGTAAAAGCAAGCCATCCTAATTGTGTTTTATTAAAACAATATACAATATTTTCAGATGAAAAAGACCATACTGTAAACAAGAATTCCAGTGCTAGACACTGGGAAACTATAAGGCTTTGTTAATTGACTGAATGCCACAAATATAATTCAAAATATAGCAAATACAAGAGCAACCCCCTTAAGTCTCAAAACACAATGTAATTACACTGTAATTAGATGTGCTGTTACAAAGTAATTATATTGTTACTACACAATGATGTGTAAGCACATTGTAATTACAAAGTATGCAAGCAACTGTCTATAGTTATCCTACTGTAATAAAAAATGTTTTTACAATGTAACTGCACAACCATGTGTAGTTACTGTGTCATTACAGTGTAATTATGACATGTATAGTAATATCAATACAACTATATTTCTGTACCTATAAAGTACATCATTGGGGAATGCATTGGACATGTTTTTTATGCTTTATCTTTTAGCTTTACAAAATGTTTCATACTTACAGTCCAATTGTTAACACAGCATGTCTTCAAAAAATAACTCTAAGAGTTGCACTCAAGCTGAAAGCATAACAATGAGCTGTTTGTAAAATATGTAGGGCAATTTGTATGGATCCCAGTACTTAATAGCTGATTTCTGCAGATAAAGGTATAATAGTTTGCTTCTGAATGCAGTTGTGCTAATGAAGGTTTTGTTTTCATGGTAATCCACTCTTTATTAAATTCAAATGCTTGTCAGAGCAGATTACCACAGATATCGACACACACGATCAGCAGATCGGTCCTAAACATGGAAATAATATGCAAGAAGCACTTTCAAAGTATGCAGAGATAAGCCACAATTGATTATGCATTGCAGTTTTCTACAAAACAGCAGTTTTAGAGGTTGCAAGACATAATAAAAGTTGTGAAAAGGTTACTGCCCCAGTGCATTGTGTAACCTAGCCCTAACATGCAACTCCTGGTGACTGAGCAGAGTTCTGGAAGATTGCAATTTTGAACTCTAAACTTTTCAAAAGTTTTTATAATAGAGATACTCAAACCACTTTGATTTTCATGATCACCATGCATGAATGCAGAACAGCACCATTCCAGATGACTTTGCTAACTAGGGCAGTTGTTTGAGTACTGATGCATTGATTCCTGAGCTGGCTCATGTCTTAGTCATGGTAGCATACTCATTCTCATTTTTGCATATCATCGCTTCATATTCGTTTTCGCGAGCACTGCATTTTTTGTCTTCCATGTTGTTCTTTGCCCCAGCAAGATGAGAGGAAAAACTACAAAAATAAGAGAAATCCTTACATGTTATAGACATTAACGAAGTTACCAAAAACAGATGTCTGATGCACAGTAAGGGTGCAGAGCAGGGGCCGCATTGTCTTCTGGTTTTCATTCCAGCTCTCAATTAACATAAGTGATGTAATTATTTGTTGAGTTGGACGTATTTATTGTTTGTCAAGGTCTTTTACAGTTGATGATTTAAAAAAAATGCACTTGATTCAAGATACATGACCTATGAAACATATTGAGATTTGGAGTGTTACATTTGTCCAATTAAGCAAATCATTAGACCAATTAAGTAATTGAGAGCTTGGGTGGAACGGAAGCCAGAAGACAGTGCGACCCTCCAGGAACTGAATTTGACACCCGTGCTTTAGAGTACACAGCTAATACATTGATAGCTGTTGTGTTAACGATTTCACTTTGTGTTACTCCTAATGTGAGCACAACCCTCCCCCAGTAACACCTTAGTCACCCCGTGTAGCTTTTCCTTTCTGCTCTGGACTTACATTTTGAATCCTCTTACCACGTTTCTTTGTGTTACCTTCTGTAAGCTAACCATAATAAAGTTAAGTGCATAAGCCTCCCACCAGTCAGGTTCTACTAAGTAAAGAAAATTAAACGTATACAGCAACTATAAAGTAAACCCAAGTGAGATTGAATTACTGCACAGTGCAGAGTCATACTTACGTTACAAGGTCATATGCATTTTCTAAGGAAGGAAGGAAAAAAGAAAGAAAGCTTTAATTAGATAATAAGAAACACCACATAATTTAGTTTAATAAATGCAGATGTTTTTTCCATTGCTTGCAAGTCATATTGTACTAATAGGCTAGCTTTCTGACTCAAGAAAACCATTCTAAAGTGTTATTAACTTTAATAGTTGCATTTATGGATCATTAGGGAGAATACATTTGAAATTGAGGCTTATTAGACACAATTAACATTGGCAAATCTATTCCAGTGAATATCAAACAGTAGGAAGGGAATGGTGTTGCAGAATAGTCATTCATACACTGTGTACTGAAACTCAGCTCCACAAGGCATCATTATACATTAAAATGATAACCTTTAAAGGAGTTATAATCAAGTTTTTATATTCTATTTCCTATCCTCTTAACAGCATTATGATTACCCCCCCCCCCCACATACACTTTCTTCAGCTACATTACTACTGTTTCACACTTCAATTTGAAATCTGCAGATATTTCAAGTATATTTCAGTTACTTCCTGGTATCTAATCATGTCATGTGACTTGCCGCACAAGAAGTGAGTAGATACCAGGAAGAAACAGTTAGTTCATTCCGGCTCAGGTTTATTGTTTTTGTTGCAAAGCCCTGGAAACAAGCTTAACAATAATTATAATGTTATTTGTCACCTCCCACATGGAGATAAAGGACAACACAACAGCCATTTAAAAAAAAAACTAAAATAACCTTCAACAGAAGAAAAGGGAGACCAGGATTATAATTCTGCCAGCCTAAACCTAGCGATAACAAAAGCACCTGCGCCTGCAAGAATGATCTCACAATAACAGTGCAACACAAACATCCCCATAGTGTCATGGTTTTGATGCCAATCATACTTTGCTTATTCCTTTTCTTCATAATTATGACGTTGGCTATGATGACAACGAAGAGCACCAGGATGCAGAGACCAGCAATCAGAATGTAGACCCTTAACAGAGTCCTGTTCCCTGGAAGAAACACAATGAAGTCACTGCAAGAGTCCAAGAGAAGCGGTACTAGTAATGCAATAACAGAGGTGTTGTGAGAGTCATGAAGAGGTTACTCAGTAAGCCTGAAAAGAAAGCTGAGACACCCACAAAGACGCTTCTCCTCTAACTTTATTGCTAAGTTTGTTTTTAGGAGGTGGATTTAGTGATAGAGAAAGTTGTTTAAACTAGCAACTAGTACCCTTTTGGAGTCATGCAATTATCTTATCAACAAGTATGCTAGCAGTTGGCATTAGGTGTATGGCCAATTCTTTTAACTGTTTAAAATAGTTTTGTGTTTTATAAAGAAATGTGATTCAAACTTGTATGTAGTTATACTGTATGCAGTGATTTGGTATACACATGTTTTTAGCATTATTTCTATCCAGCTTTATTGGCTGCAGTGACCTCTGACACAAATGGGGTCAGTGAGAAGGTTCCAGCTGGAGCAGCCTGCTCCTGTTTTACAGCAGTAGCTTCAAATGGCACTTTAGGTACCTTTTAACAAAGCGTTAATTTTCCCAATTTCTTATAACCCAGAACCACTCCAAATGATTTCGAACACCATACAATTGTGACTACTTTCTCTTTAAAATGCATATTTTCAAACTGTCTGGGCAGAATAGGTCATTGTTTTTTCCTACATGTATCACTGACCAGACACTAAGCCAGAGCAACAGTAGTGAGAGGATGTTTTTTCCGGTATGAAGAAACCTGGTGAAATGTGATGTAACATTGGGGGTATTGCAATGTATGGTAACCTGAATCTTTGAGTGGGCAGCTTCCTGGTGTCATGGACTAGAGAATTTTTTTTTGTTTTGTTTGTTTTTTTAAAAGAAATAAGCCAGTAACTTTTCATTTTTGACACATGGGTTAGTTTGTCCTAAAAGGCACCTGCACCTTGTACCCTCTGGTGTACCACACTAGTTAACAGAACATGGATCCTTGTGTTAATATACTTATTTGGTACCTTTTTGATGCGAAGCAGGAGAAACAGCATTTCCATCTGCAAAAAGTTTGTTTAAATTAGCCAAGCTTATTTCTCATTTATTTCACAAGCTACAGTCTAAACTGGCAGTTACTTTTGTAACTTTTTGTAACAAGAACTTCCTTTATTTGTAACTAAAACACGTTATTTTTACTGTTTCTGTGGAAGAGGATGGCATGTAAAAGAAGCTTAGTATTTAATCGATATAATTGCACATCAAGTGCTATGTAAGTACAAAGGTATGACCATTACAAGTTATATGTTCTTTCGTAGCCCCTATAGTACACTAGTACATTCACTATTTGTAATTACAAAATCCATTACTGACCAACAAAGAAATTATCAAAAGTATAAACTATCAATTTTCGTATGCAAGCCACATACACATTCTGTCATTACAAACTGTGTGTAAACTAACACACATCCAAATTACTATATACACTAAGTACATAACACTTACATGTTCAGACTATAGCCTAATGAACTATGAACTGACACAGTGCCTAATCATGTCAGGTCACTTCAGATAAAGCATCCACTTCACATAAATCAACCACTGTGCTGTCTCTCCTTCACTTCTCATTAGCCCACGAAGGTACATCAGTTTACTAGCACTGACATCAGCCTGTTCTGAATAAACTTCCTGAACTCCTGGTCTCGTGCTTACCTTTCTCAGCAGTACGCGCTGTAGATGCCATGGCTGATGTAACATCTGGAATTAAAAAGTAAACCAGCACAAATAAACACATTTTAAAAAAATGTCAATCTTTTAAAAATAGTTAATCAAAGCTTTGCAAGCATCAAAGCAAGATGGTTATGGAATACGGTATTGGTACATAGGGAAATCAATGGTGAGGCGGTAGAATATATATATATATATATATATATATATATATATATATATATATATATATATATATATATATATATATATATATATATATAATATAGATGGATCCCCACAACCATACAAGCTGGGGCTAGATTAACATACCAGAATACAGCAAATACCTTATTTTGGGTGCTCATTATGTGTTTACGTTACTGTTCTGTACCAATTACAGCATTGCAAGTCCGCCCACACACTCTCAGCACACTCAGGCTCCTCTCTCTGCACTCTAGAGCATTGTTATCAGCCTGTAAAGTCATAAACATTTGCAAAACCAAAACACTTGTCAAATCACAGTTAGCTCGTTCAGTGGTATAGTAGCTATAGTCTTCAGATGTCGGTTTGATCCGCTCTAAGAGAGAACATCACAAAAAGCTTTTGGTTCTTCTAGCACTAAGACATCATTTTGTTAACAAAGTCAGCTACCCAAAGTGTGTTTGGGTTTTAGTTGCCTTGTGAAGCCCATTAACATGATTAGGAATCATGACCAGGTTCAGTGCTGCTGGTTTCAATATAAGAAGTAGACGTGGGAATATTCGTTACTAAATTAGAGAAATAAAGAAACAGAAAATACAACTGTGTGTGACTGACGGTGCAAAAGAGAACTGCTGAAGGACCCTGTTTTGTACTGCAAGTGTTTCGTGCTTGTTTTGTTTGCCGTGTTAACTGTACGGTTTGTCATTTAGACAGTTCCAGAAGCTGTTGATTAAGGCCAGCACCCAAATTGGACTTCACTGAAGTCGTACTCACTGAATAAACTGTATTTCATCACTTGCACTGCAGCAATCGCTCTGGACTTGTGATCCTGTTTGTTTTCTGTGTGTGTTTAAATACTGTGTCTACTATCTCAGGACTCAAACCCGTGTTTATTTGAATGTTTGTTTAATTATATTAGCTAATAAAATCCACACAAAATTGTAGATGTTTGGTTTTACATGATTTATTTATCTCAGGGTCTCAATATTACCATTCCATCATCTCGTGATCATGAGATCATTCATATGAGGGTCTCAAGAAAAAACAGAAGTAATGACTAACATACAGAAAATCAAACCTCTACAGTAACAGTGCAAGAGAGCCCTAGGCCATTCAGGTCTATAAAAATATGTATAGCAACAGGACGGCCCCCTCTCTTTACTCTGCTGGCATTAGATACATACTGAAGTTATCTGTGGCAAGCTCTTGTTATCCTGCAGTACTCAAATAGCCATTATCTAATCGGTCAACTTTTAAAGACATTTTGAAAGGTCTGTAAGTGCTATTAAATTAAAGCATTAAAACTGTTTTAGGTAAGGCCATGCAAAGTTGTGGTAATAACGCAATGCACTGTATAATTCCTGTATTTACTTTCTTATCTGAACTGTTTCTACTGCCACTCGTGTGCTGGATATACATATCCTCTACTGTTTTATGACAAGTGGATTCGCCTACCTTGTACAATAAGTTCTATTGGATCACTCTGTTCAACTTTCTTTCCAGGAGCAACATTCTCTGCTTCACAATAGTATGTTCCTGCATCAGATATGCGGAGGTCAGCTTGTCTTGATAACCTTGTTTTGGTCCCATCTGGTTGCTTCTTGTACCACATGTATGTGATGGGTAAAGACCCAGCAGCTGTACAAGTGAGCCTGATGCTTTGACCCGCTTGGATGTAGAGTGGGGACTGGACATTGGGCATAACTGGTTTGGAAACAGGAACTAGAACACAATTAAAAATAAAACATGATCACTGACAGGAACAATGTGTATATCTATATTTAAAACCAATTCACTTGTCAAATAATGTTTTAATATAGGTAAAAGAGTTTCGTACAGACACCTTCCATCTATGGAGCAGTGCTTCAGAGGATTCATTTGTTAGGTAAATGGTATCCCGGACATGCAAACTGTATTATATATTAGCTGCATCTCCCTGGTGCAAAACTACTGCACATATATTCAAATAACACAACTGACTCTTACCCTGGATGACAGATACTTTGATGAGCGTTGTGTTCTGCACTGTGTTTTCACTCCCATTTCTCCAGGTCACTTCACACAAGTAATCTGCTCTGTCCTGGAAATACATTTCTCTCAGAGTGAGCGAGACATTCCCGACCTGGTCAGTGCTTGGGACGCTTACTCGGGATCTGTACATCGAGAGGGGAATGCTGTAGCTGAGCCTGTCCCTGTAGAGAATAGTCTTAGTGTCTCCATCCTTCCTTATTGCCCATTTTAAACTCACTTCGGAGTATCCCGGTGACAGCTGGTAAGTGCACGGTATGGTAACGTCTCTGCCCAGAACTGCAGTGATGCTGGGCACCGCGCTCAGGTTTTTATTGGCATCTGTTGGTGAAAACAAAGAAATAAATAAATAAAATGCGCAACTCATGTTCTGATATAGAGCTTTTGTGATTGATTTCACCCAATTCATTTTTTGTCCTAGAGGATTCTACTAGAATAGTTAAAAAAGGAAACAGGCCATTCATTTTTCAGTATATCATACATTTTATTGTAGTTATATATATATATGTGTGTGTGTGTGTGTGTGTGTGTGTGCGCGCGCTATGGTTCATGTGTAAAATCAGTAATTTTATAGATAAAGCAATAAATGTGTAGATTTACCAGCTCGGCAGTCAATTTATAAAATTAATAAGGAGATTGTAGTAAATGATCTCTTTTAATTACATCCATGATCACTGTCTGGCAACAATAACTATACAATTATTTTTTTTTTGCATATAGGACAAAACATTCATATATGGTCTGCTAAATACATAATATTAATAATACTAATAATAATAACACTATGCAACACAATTTTTGTTCCTGGGTAGTAAGTGTTATTTCCTAATTGCTTATGCCTCAAAAGCATAGAAAATGGCTATTATTCCCCACAAACTTTGCTTTTGTGACCAGGACAGTGATATTTTGAAATGTACCTATTTCCAATGAGAAAACAACATATGAATCCAAATTAACATGTATTTATACTAAAGTAATACAAAAACGACTACAAAAGATTTAGAAGTGAGTAGTTTTTCGAGATTTACGATTATACTGTAAATCACTTTCACGAATCAGCCCCCAAATGTAGTCTCCCATCGTGTTCTCGTTATACTGTCCTTGGTAGTGGCGTTCAAAGTCCAGTATATCCTGGTGGAAGCACTTGCCTTGCTCCTCTGAGTACGCTCCCATGTTCTCCTTGAATTTATTAAGACGAGCATCAAGGATATGGACTTTGAGGGACATCCTACAGCCCATTGTGCCGTAGTTCTTCACCAGAGTCTCAACCAGCTCCACATAGTTTTCAGCCTTGTGATTGCCCAGGAAGCCCCAAACCACTGCGACAAAGCTGTTCCAAGCCGCTTTCTCCTTACTAGTGAGCTTCTTGGGGAATTCATTGCACTCCAGGATCTTCTTTATCTGTGGTCCGACGAAGACACCGGCTTTGATGTTTGCCTCAGGCAGCTTAGGGAAGAAGTCTTGAAGGTACCTGAAGGCTGCCGACTCCTTATCTAGAGCTCTGACAAATTGTTTCATAAGGCCCAATTTGATGTGCAGTGGTGGCATATGCACCTTCCGGGGGTCCACCAGTGGTTCCCACTTGACGTTGTTCCTCCCAACAGAAAACTCGGTCCGCTGTGGCCAGTCCCGCCTGTGGTAGTGTGCCTTGGTGTCCCTGCTGTCCCAAAGGCAAAGATAGCAGGGAAACTTGGTAAAACCGCCTTGGAGACCCATCAGGAACGCCACCATTGCAGCCTCTTGATGCCATCTCAGAAAAATGCAGATATGTATGCACTTAGGCAGCTGGAACTAAACTGAACTGGTGGGCTTAAGGCACCTGTATTTATACTACTATTTATATTACTGGAAAGTTCTAGAAGTTACTCCAAGTTTACTCAGCACTGAATCTATCTGGAATGTTCTGGAAAATAGGTAAATTTCAAAATATCACTGTCCTGGTCACAAAAGCAAAGTCTGAGGGGAATAATAGCCATTTTCTATACTTTTGAGGCATAAGCAATTAGGAAATAACACTTACTACCCAGGAACCAAATAAATAAATAAATAAATAAATTGTTACACAGTGTAATAATAATAATAATAATAATAATAATAATAATACACACTATTATTATTACTACTACTACTACTACTACTAATAATAATGCAAGGAGAGATGCATTAGTTTAGAAAGACTAATCAAATAATAAAACAAAAAATCCAAAGGCTGGAGTTAAATAAATAATAAATGACTTAATTTACCCAAGTATTTACAGAAATCTTATGCCATTAAGGTAGCTTACACACCTGGATCTCACATTAGGGAGACACTGTATAATGGTAAGTAGCTAGTGAATAGATACATTAAAGACAATGAAGTGTCTCCCTATTCTGTGATCCAGGACAGGTTATATAAATATATAAACAATGTAGACTACTGTATCATTAATCAGGCAGTATAATAATATAGTGAAAACATTCAAGAACAATTACACAGCTGATTTTGCATTCTAAAACACTTCTAAAGATCATTTTAATTAGGGTTACCTACATTGTGCGAAACCTATCGATAGTGTCAAAAATAAATAACTCACCAACACTTGAAGCATTAAATGCCAGTGGCAAAATGAATATAAACAGAAGCTTCATTTTGGACAACAGACACCCAAGAGTGGAAAAAAAAAAACCTGATTTTTTTTTTTATACATTTACTGGTGACATGACTTCTCCTTTTTCTCTTTCCTCACATTATGCAAGTGGTTGTAACATAATTTTGATCCTTGTTTTTTATCTGCAGAGTTGCCGTTTTCCATTCTTTGTGCTCCTCGCTGCAGTGATATCAGCCTGAGAAAGCTAGTCTTATTTTAATACTGCTATTTCATATGCTCATCAAAATCCACCAATAATTAGGGGAATAGTGAAGCCATGAGGCATGGTGTTGTACTGCGAGAATGCCACGGTGGAGAATCTC
Organism: Polyodon spathula; assembly: GCF_017654505.1. Lineage (NCBI taxonomy): Eukaryota > Metazoa > Chordata > Actinopteri > Acipenseriformes > Polyodontidae > Polyodon > Polyodon spathula. Next base: position 2,099,097 of record NC_054553.1, on the reverse strand, counting down.
AATAAACTACAAACAAAATCAACAATAATATTAATTCACAACAATACAAATGTGTTATTTTTGTTCCTTTGGTCATTGCTATACAGTTGACACAAGGCTCCTCTTTTTTTTTTTTTTTGCTCAGCATTTGCACCTATAATTCATGTTTAGCCATTTCCAATAGAGCCATTTAACTAAGTGAGGCGATTCTAAGACATTCAAGTAACCACAGCACCTTTCTCTCTCTGACATAAAAACAGAGAAGTATTTAAACCACAGAGGTCTTCTAGGGCAGACCGAATCTCCCACTTGTTCTAATCTAGTATTTCATGGCTAATCACTAACCTACACACTAATTAAAAAAAAAAAAAAACATGGTTTTTAGTAAAGTCTGCTGGAAAACCTTCATCACCAGGTCAGGAACCAGGTGTCCAAGGCTACATTTTAACAGTTTCACTATCACTCCGGGTGACCGCTATTATGTGATTCCGAAATAACAATAACCTCTTTAAGTTAACTGTATAATCATGCTAATAGGCACAATGGTTACTTATTTGGGGAAAGCAGTTACTCATTTGTTATGAATGAATAAGCAAATGCAGGACTTGTGCTGCAAATTATATGCTTTAATTTGCAAACGCAAGGTATGTTGTGGCAATAAAATTGTACGTAGATTTCTATTTGATTTTCACCAGCTCTGTTACGAACAGTCCACAACTTATTATCTACCATATAAAGGAAAGCTCTACGTATGTGCATATGCCTATTTGCATGATAATACAGAAATTAAAGCAGCTTTTTAGCTGGAGGAAAATTGTAAGCACAAGCAAATAAGAGGAAAAGGGGACAAATATTTATTCAGATTCGATTCGTATCTGAAGTCCCCCAATTTAAAATCGTGGCATGAGTAGGCCCCATTGCATGGAGTTACATGGTAGGCTTGAAATAAAAAAATATATATAAAAACACTAGAAAGTGACCCTACAATGTGAAATGCCTTAGTGCTGAGCGCATTTTACCACATACTCTCATGGACTGCTTATGAAAACATCTTTTTTTAATGTAGATTAAAAATATAATACATTTTAACATCAATAACATTTCTGTACAAGTAAAAAAAAAAAAAGTATCTGCTAGAGGTATTAGGAGCACCAAGGCTTCCTAACACATTAAATTAAAAATACTTTGATTCTACTGACAATGGGACACCTTAACTTGCCTTTAAAATAAATGTACTGCATATGACTAATTTCTTACACAATTCCATTGTACTTTTGAGTTTAGCAAGAAATATTTTGTAATGTAACAAAATTACCCTATGACTTCACAATTACAAAATAACAAGAACAATGTTATTATTATTACTATATATGTTTTGTAATCATTTGCTGGCAATGTAACAAACCTCCCTTGAGTTTCCATAATAAACGTGTTTGTTTAACCATTTCAAAAATAAAACAATTTCCTCAATGTGAATTCTAGTTTTGCTAATGCAGTGACTTTTACCGAAAGATGCACCGGGATAAGATGGTCACTTAGCACCTTCAATGTGTTTACAAGGTTACTGCAGACTGATGCGAAAATATTTGCAACTGGTGGGAAAATGCCTAAAGTTTGGGAAGTTTTCTGTTAAATGGATGCATGGATGACCAAGGATGTACACGGAAGCTGTTAGGTACAGCAATACTCCTCCCCTGTATCTCAAGTATTTTAATTGTAGGTATGAACTTCTGTAGGCTAGCACCTGCTAAAGCTGTTATTTTAGCTTCATGGAATCAACAGTCATCATATGGAGTCGTGTCCAAGGCTGTGGTCACTGTGACCGACACATGCTTAATGCAGCAGCTGTCACAAGGCAGACATTTAGAGAAGGTGTAAGGGTTACAAATGTCTATCGTAGCATCAAAGGTATGCAATGTTTTTTTTTTTTTTTTTTTTAAGGTTTTACAGAGATGCTTCAAAAGGAGAGTTCACAAGGTGTCCTCATTCAACATGTACAGAACATCTTTTGAAAAAGATGGATTGGGTGTGTTGCCTGGTCCTGAAACAGAAGTTACAAAAAACGTATTAGAAATACTACTATTTAATAAACAAGATACATATTACACCTCTTTCCCTTAAATTTAGACTAACATGGCATCAGTTACAATCAGAACAAAGTAACCTGTGATCTCTTCAGTTTGTTTACCAAAGACTTTATCCTTTTTTTGAGCCAGATTGAAGGGGAAAAAGAATCACCTTTGTTCTTTTCCTCGTAAAGCTCACGAATGCCAGTCGTTTGGTTGTTAGGGCTGTATTCCACTCTCATGTCAGTTGTGCAATCTGTGAATGGCACAGAAAACTCTTCCTCAAGAGACAGAAAGGAGGGCTCTGCAGGGCCAGCCACCTCTGGCTCTAAACTACAGCAAAGCTCATCCAGTAAGGTTAGCAGGGGATTGTGTGTGCACTGAACTACATGCTTCCCTGTTGGAAAAATAAAGAAAGGAAACTTTCTTAAATGTTCTTTTTTTTCAATGTACCGGAAAATCACTGACTCTTGTACATATTCTTGGAAGTAATCTAGACGTTCTCCTGTAATTGCTGAGTTACCGTTTGGGAGAATGTTTTTTTCCTTCCATATGGGACATTCCATACCAACTCAACCAAAGCTGTTGCCCGACTGTTTCAGATTTTGCTAGAAAAATTCACCTGGGGGTTTTCCGGCCAGATGAGTTCAGAAATGCTAATCATTGTGATCTAGCAAAAGTCAACCTAAAGTGAAAAAGAGACCCTGACTCGAAAAAACACCCTGGGCTGAACTTAGATGCTACCATCATGTAAAGCACCGCGTTCAACTTGTAATGAAGAGGGCTTTTGAGAATACCAGGAGCACCTAACTACCTTTTGGCAGGTTGCCAGACGATGGGGTAAGTGATGAGTTTTATTCAAACTTCAGCCCAAACCTTTACCCTGTAGGGGATGTGGGTCCTAAAATGTTAGTATTGTTGTAAGAACCCAAGGGACCAGTCTTTCAAATTTTGTGAAACACTTTTGGTTTCAAGTCCCCCCATTGGTCACTAACCCCTTCTGCAATTTGAATGTTTAGTATTTCTACTAAGTTCAATAAAACATGTCACTTGCCCCTGGTCTGACAACTTGCCAAAGTCAGTTAGGTGCTCCTGGTGTTTTTCTGTCGAAAGCCCTCTTCATTACGAGTCGATCGAGGAGCTACACGATGGAAGCGTCTAAGTTGAGCCCAGGGTGATTATTTTGGTCAGGGTCACTTCCTCACTTTAGGCTGACCTTTGCCAGGTCACAGCTTGATGGGGAAATAAAAAATAAAATAAAGATTAGCATTTCTGAACTCGAAGACCCCCCCCCCCCCCATATAAATTCTGCTTGACTTGCAATAAAAAAATATATACTTTTGCCATGCAAATCTGCCACCAAAGGAACCAAACCTAATCTAATTAAGAAGAATTAAGTTTCTTATTTTCTACACTTGAGTGATCAAATAGCCTTATAAACACAATAAACAGTCAAAAGGTATAATAGCATTGACTGTGGAAGAACATTTGAGCGGTTGATTCATTCAGCCCATGGTGTCAACCTAAGATACTGGATTTAATGTTTATTAAAATGAATAAATGATGCTGAAAACAAGCAACCTACCATTACTGCTGTCAATTTCATCTGTCTCTGCATTGTCTCTGGTTTCAAAATATTCTGACATCTAAAAAACACAACTGAGTTCATGAACTGTTCACGTGAAACACAGGTTACACACATCTATTAAAGCAACAGGTTACAGTTGTATAAGCTGTGTTATGAAAACTGACTCAAATGTGTTGGCTCAAAGCACTATTACCCTCGATAAGTCAAAATTACTATCTCTGATACCACTCCACCAATATATTGTTCCCTTCCCAGTACATCAGCTTTTTACTGTTTCAGTGTAAGTCAACTAAATCTCTGTTCCAATTTCTAAGTATAATTTGTAGATGTTCCCCTAATTCAGTAATCATCACTGATGACACTGATCTGCAGTTCAAATTTCGATTTAAATGAGAATAAAGACTAAACAAATGTATACTAATGCTACAAAAAATGCACTATTCCTTTACTCACAATTCCAACATTAGGAGAACTTGGCGATATGATGTTCATATCCTTAGCAGAAATGCCAGGATTAAAAAGCTGTAAAGAGTAATACAATGGTAAACCTCTAGTTTAACCATCAAAACAGCTAGTATAACCATCAGCATTGTACAGGATATATATATTTTTTTTTTTCAATTACGATTTCCAAGGACATTTAAATGTCTGATTAAGAGCAACATATTCCTATAAAAATGTACACATGAATACTGAACAGTTCTACGACATATACTTCTATCAGATGTTATAAAATGCATGTTTATAATAAGAAATCACAGCTATACTATAAACTGTATAAATTAAAAACTGTATACTATAAACTATAAATTAAGCTACAGTTCTGATGTAAGTTTAAACTTAAGCTCTTTCAGTACTGTACAAATATTTGAGATAAACTGACTGTACATTACATTTCTTAATATGTTTATTTATTTAATTTTTTAACATTTAGTATTTTTTGTGTTCTACATAAAATGAAAATGGAAATACTTACTTCATCAATCAATTCAGGCCTGATGTTGAACTGATTTCCAGACAGCTGTGTGTGCAAGTTTCCCAAGCTGATATCAACGCTACCCAGGAAATCCAAGACCTCATTCCTAAAGAATACATCATCCATACAAAAGAATGTGTCATTTGTTCAGTTTCTTGTCAGTGTTTAAAACAGTATGTGCACAAAAAATAAATAATAAATAAAATAAAGATCATGTAAGCTCATATGTTTGGCCCCAAGGCATGAATGGGGTTATGTCCAAATACAGAAAGGAGCAAATATGGAGAATGTGCATCCTGCAAGAATACTTGTTCATGACAAACAAACAAATAAATAAATAAATAAATAAATGACTTCTGTTTCTGCAAAAATGCAGAAATATTTATTTTCTGGCAATTATTTTACCCTTATTAAAGTTCACTATAATAAAAAGCACAGCAGTGTATTTAAGCATATGTAAATTATGGTAAAGCATAGGTAAGCATTGTAGTCCATAGAGGTACAGTAAATGATATTAAAAAACATAAACCATACAGTAATAGTATAACCATGAAAAAAATACAAAAACGTATATTCAGATTTACTGTGGTAACCCTTTATAAGGGTAAGTATTGCCTGTAGCAATGTGTTGGTATGTGGATACCTTTCCCCTATTGAATCACCCTGAAGAGCAACCTCATCCCCAGCCTCATCGAGCATGGATTCAATTAAGTTGTCTGGAAACTCAGCAGCACTGGCCTCAGTGCAGGCTGCTGTGGTGTCTGTATTTAATTGCTTGGTTTGAGGAGGACTGACTGAGGCTGAGATTGGACTGCTTGGTGCTGTCTGATCATCCTTTCCAGAAGCGGAGTCACAGGCCTCAGTCGTTACTTTACCTGACAGGCCAGCCCTGCAAAACATAAACCTTGTTAATAGATGGCCGGTTTGTCACTCTCATTAACCTACATGAAAGAAGTGACACATCAGAGAATTATCATTTACAGCTATCACCAGAGCTAAGGAGGAAGTGTATAATTCTAAGCAAAACCACACCTGCACCTGGCCCTAACAGCAGCTAATGTTCTTCTTATCCCACCCAAATTGGCATAATTGCGATACTGAAGTGGATGTGTGACGGCTAATTGGCTTTAGTTTCAAGGGTGACTAAATATCATCTTTCTAGTTGGTTTTATTGTCAGTGACATGTCATTAAAAAGGTATTGTCAAAGTACACAATGGCCTTCATTCACATGATCTACCTTTGTGTGATTGCGATTATATTATACAAGTCATTCTAACTCACCTCTTAACTTTGTCTTTTTCTGAGAGAGTTTGAAAAAGCTCACCACTTTTACCAGGCTCGGAAATATTTGTGATGTCCGTAATGACAACCCTGCTTGAAAGGGTAGCGTCATTACTGTCTGAGTAACCCTGCAAAGAGAATTGAAATCTTACAGACTAGGGGTTTTGTTCGGGTTCTTTTTAATTACTGACTATTATGAAGACTTCTATAGTTGAATTAGAATGCCATTTTAATATCAGGGGCCTATGCACAAAGCATTTATCTGTCAATGATTTTATTTTTTTCAGTCTGTTCTCGTTAATTGCATAGTTTAGTATTTAAACTGTATGTAACTAACAGACCATTTATATAATAGAGCCACAGCTACACAAACATTTATCATAATGTATTACCCTGTTCTGATTAGCTGAAATGTGGGGACTTACATTACCACTCTGTTCATCGGCTCTGAGAACATGAGGGTGGCTGTGTTTTGCGAGAGGTGCTTCTTCTGACATCATGATCGGCCTAAAAATAAATGAGACAAAAGGAGCTTGTGATCGTGCCTCTTGACTAAAGCAAGAAGACCAACAACCGCATCATGAAATTACCTTTTTCTTTTGATTCCAACAACGCAATTTTCATTGACAAGACTTGCAATGAACTGAATCACCTGAGGAACAAAAGCACACGTACATATTTAAAACACAACGGATAGTTCAGATAGCTTTTGAAATGACAGCAGCTATAGCCAGACAGCTAAAGAAACACATACATAAAATGAGGGTATGTTCTCCAGTGAACTGCTGTAAAAGAATTGCAGCTTTAATAGAGGCAAAGCTGGGCAAATAAACTTGAGTTCAGGGAGCTGGGAGTTAGTTATTAAACGAAAGTTACAAGCTTGAACCTGAGTTCAAAATGACATGACATGCTTTTGTTTCATCCTGATTCCTTCTATTTGTTTTCATTTTATACACACAAAATGTTATGTTATTACAAACAATGCAACATCAATAGAATATATACTCTCATATTTCGAAAATCACAAGAAAGTGACAAGGATTCATTAGTGCATTCAGGCAGCACAAGAATACTGGGTTACCAGTTCACAGTTCACAACACACACACACAGTGAAGAGCTGTCTGGACATCGAACGGAAACGCTCAGATTTATTTTACCTTGCTTATCATCTTCTGTTGTTGACTGTGCTTATTTCTGAGAGAAGCCAGTTCCTTCCACAAAGCTTTGTTTTCCCTAAAATAAAAGTAGGCACAGCTTATTACCTACTCGCACAGTCTGCTACATGTTTGTAGTCTTAGAATAAAAAAGAGGTAAGAAATTTGGGTTTCTACCATGCCTGAAATTGCTTAGTGTAACCTTTTTGTAATCATTAAAGAAAACTTAAATGCGTGCTGACTTTAGCAATTTAACTAAGTCACACCCAGTTACAGCAGTAATAGCAGCTTGAATTATTTTGAGATTATCAGTTACCTCTTCATGGTTGCCAGTTTCGAATCCATGTCATCCTGTTTACCTTTCACTTGATGCACATCCAACAAAACTTTGTGCATTTCTTCCTGGCTGATCTTCGTTGCCTCTGTTCTGACCGAAGACACCTACACATATGCAACGCATTAGTGTCCCTTACTTATAACTGTGAATATGCTTTATTATTAACAATTTAAAAAAAAAAAACACAGGTTAGAAACATCACCTGTAATTGACAAACCCAGCAATGGAAGACCCCAAAAGCTGTCTAACAAGGATGAGCAATACTTGAAGACAATATCCTTAAGGAATAGAAAGAAGACAAGCATTGAATTGACAACAGAACTAGCAAAAGGCACAGGTGTACCTCTCCATCAAATCAACAGTACGAAGATCACTCTTGAAATCAGGACAAACGATGTTGCAGGAAGAATACCTCTATTAATAAAGGGGAATAAGACTAAATGGCTAAAATATGCATAAGAACACAGAAATTGGAGTATCGAACAATGGTCAAAGGTGCTTTTCACTGCTGATGGATGGACAACAACACCTGTGCCTTCTGACTGTCTTAGCCCAATTGTATACCTTGCGTTTGATATTTTCCAACAGATCCTCTTTGCCTTGCTCAAAGCAAGGATGATGAAACTCAATTCCACCATCCTTTTCTTGTTTAATCAGACCACTGTCCACACTCACCACCTTTCGAAACCCATCTGCAAACAAACAAAAGAAGCTCATTTCGCTATTGGAAAAATCCCTCACAATTCAAAACTCTTTCAACACTGCAAACCAGTATACAGATTAAGGAAAGAACTCCTCTCAGAACAGCTGCCTAGTAAACTCATGCAATATGTTACATGCGGTTCTATGTTTTTCACTATTTCATTACAGTAATTATCTTGGCGACATTTTAGTTTAGGGATCCGTTATAAGTGGTTATAAACAATGGCACAAAAATGCAAAAGTGTATAATTGTGTTACTATTTCTAACCATATTCTATAATTGTAAATAGCATTATTAATCACATGTTTACAGATTGTTTATATTTACTAAAGTGTTGTTATCTTACCACAGACTTACTGTAAGGTTACTCAGGGTTTTTTTTAATCTCCACCCTGCCACGATAAGTCACTGGTTGATTGAATCAACCACCAATCTGTATTAATCAGACACTAAAAATCTGTGCCTGTTGCAACCCAGCTGGATTTTCAGGTACTATAAAAACAAACAGTCTATAAAAATTCAGTTGTGGCATTCTGGAACGATATAGGTTGATCAAGTGCTGAAATAATTAAATTTTACACATATGAAATAGATGCATAATTACATTTTTGACAAAGATTTTAACCACAAAAAAAAAAAAAAAAACTTTACACATATTGAGCTGTCGGATGAAACTTGACATGTTGTTGTGCTTGAAGTATCTTGGAAGGATTTCTGTTGTGAACTTCTGTTCATCCACCACCCTGAAATTCTGTCCTCTCTAAAGAACAGGACAGAGAACATGTCACTGCAAATGGCACTCTTTGTGATCCAACACAGAAAAATGTTATAAAATATTCTTACGGTAATATTAAAACAAACAAACAAAAAAAAAAACAGCTTAGTTGAATGAAAGTTGTTGCTTGAGTATTTTTGCAAGTCGTACAGTTATTTATTCTTGTAAAAAAAAAAAAAAAAAACTCTTTTACACTTGCATCGAAATAGTATATTATAAGTATTATTCATTAACTTAATACCAAGACATTTATAAACTCTTTAGTAAACACCAAACAATCTCTAAGAATGATGACCAGAAGTGTAGTAAGGTGCTTTTCTTCTTAGAATATATGGGCAAAATGTGGTATTCCTCAGGAGAACATCAGTACCATTATAAAGAAGGTAACTGACTGCATGGGATCTCTCTAAATGTGATGTGTGCTAGAAATGCAGGTATATTTACACAAGGTCAATAGGTTCAATACTCCCTTGTAAACCTAATCATTTACTGGCACCAGAATCAATATCATCTCTGAATTAAAACCTTGTTGCTACCAGTGCTTTGCATATTTAGTTCTGTTTTTAACATTAATGCATGGAAAACTTCCTGTTTAATTCCAAATGTCACTTCCCCTTAATGATGTACTGGCTATGTACTGTGCAGTGCTGCTGGGATGTCCTATTGCTGGCATTCTTGTCAACACAAGGGAAGAGATTTCAGCAAACACCCGTCACTGTTTGGTTACTAAGAAACAAATCATCTTAAAACAATTACTCATTGCCACACCAGTAAAACTGCCAGATTTAAGTAAAACTGTGATGTCATCAAATCAACACAGAGGAAGCAATTCTGCAATTAAAAAAAAAAATAAAATACACTAACGAAAATGTTTGGTATATTATTGCAAAACAATAAATAATTAAGTCAGAATTCAGTAATGGTTTCGTTTATTTATGTTATATATATATATATATATATATATATATATATATATATATATATATATATATACACACATACACACACACACACGTACGTACAAGGCAATATATTTGGGCTACATAAATGTGCCCTTATTAACAAATCGAGGACTTTTGTTACTGTTATACCCAATTGTTATTTTGTGAATGAAACTTCTAAATGAGCTTCATGATTAGGATACAGCTATATCGCAAAATAAATACAAGTAAATTAAAAAAGAATGCGATGCAGCCTGCTTCACGCGGCCTAGCTGAGAAGCTTTAAAGTATACAAAGTTTATGTAGCCTAAATAACAAAGCAACTAACGTGCACGCTACAACCAGGTTTATAGAGCACTGTAACTAGGGTGTGTTACAAAATACAATAAAAAAAAAACGTTATACTTAAAGAAAACTAGTCTACTCTGAATACGTGTCCGGCTTTCGGCCTTACCGAGCTCCAACATATAACATCACTGGTGCTTGGACTTTCAACCAGCGTCCAGAGCTTGGAGACAAATCCTGGAACATTGAACTTCTGCTTCATGATTTTGCAGATTGTACAGAAATAATAAATGCTTTTCTACGTTAACGAAGACAAAGATAACATTTCAACAACGTAACACGCACACAAATAAACGAATTATATAATTAATGTTCTTGCTGGGTGACGTAGCACATCTTCTTGTCTCTGACTGGCCAGGGGTCCTAGCTCCGGAAGCCGCTTACGCGGCGCAAGGAATGCTGGGGTACTGGAGGAGTTAGTCCTGAAGGCGTTTTATAATACGGCAATTGGTTTAAGGGAATGTAATGGAAATGGTATGTTTTTTTTAATTGGATGCTGTAATACAGAGAACAGTAGTTGTATTTTTGTTGTACATTACAAAGATATTCGGAGACTTTCAGTGATCATGTCTGCGGTGGACGTGAAATATACACACAGACACCTTAACATTATCTTTGCCTGTACTTCCCAAAAGCTACATGAGAGGATATTAACAGCAAACACACCAAAATAATGTGTCGTGTCTCTGCTTCACGCAACGAAAACTGCATTCAATAGCAGTTCTGGTATTTTGCAAAGATTTGTTCTCAGACCGAGAAGCTAAGCTGAGCTTGAAAAAGTGATACCGATGTTTGTCACTGAATAATCCATTAAGTTTCTTTCAACATTTTAAGTGAAGAAACGCAGTGTGTTGCACTGTGTTACAGTTTGTACATTAGTCAATGTCAGTATTTATCAGCAGGAGGAAATGTGAAGTACAGTTACTGCACTTGGAGAGGGGCGGGGTTCTGCAGTTCATACTGTCACATGAAGCAAGGAGATTGCAAAGCATCACAAACACCCACGAAGAGCCTTTTGCGTACAGACATCAACTGTACTGTATAAATCATTCAATAAGAAAGGGACTGGGGTATTTAGAGATTTCGAGTTATTGTTTATTGTGGTATGAAAGGCGCAATATACATAAAATGAAAACTAAATTGAATGAGTGCAACACGTCTTATTTCACACGAATCATTTAAAATCTGTTATATAATGAATCACTACACCAAACTATGTGAGACACCACACTGCTGTTTAAATATACAAACGTGTTGCACTGTATATTAAAATATTAGTGTACTAGCGTCCATGAATTCCAGTAATATGAAGCACATCAGCACATAACACAAAAAAAGGCAAAACGCAGATAGTCATAGAGAATTGTCAACATGAAGTCCTGTCTGCGTTCATTTCTGTCTTCTTTGTGTGTTAATGGGATCTAAAATACATTTGGGAAGTTCAGATTTAACGCAATTATATAAATGTTGCTAAGTGACATCTTACAGGTAATTGCTACTGTGTGGGAAGCTACTTATAATTTTATAATTTTTAAGGAAGTTACAGGAACAAGAAAGTAATACAATTACTAAATGGAAAAGTTGAATAGAGTAAAACACTATGAGGTTTTAAAAAGCACTAAGAAACAATTAAAACAAAACAAAAATGTACAAAGAAAAGTTAATATTCCTTGTGGGCTAATCTGCTGCCTCAACCCTGAAATGAAATGGTGCTCCCTCCAGTCCAGGACAGGCTTGAGGCTTGATCGTGGGGTAGGGTAGGTAAACTCATATTGCAGCTGTTTGTGCTATTCCTACAGAAAGGGTTATACTCAGTTTCTATTGCTACCAGCCCATCAAAAAAAATGCATCTCAGCATTTTTATTAGCTCCTACTTTTATTAGCAAACCACATGTTAAAGATACCAAGTGGCACAAACGACTGGGGTGTGCTGAAGAGGCTTTGAATTATATTGCAACTGCTTAGATTATGTGAACCGATTTTCCTGTTATTGCCTTCATAAAACCTGGTAACCCAGTCCTCCACCTTAGTGATTCATAAGAAAACAGTACTCTGAGTGTACAAAACATTAGGAACACCTGCTCTTTCCATGAAATAGACTGACGAAGCGAATCCAGGTGAAAGCTATGATCCCTTATTGATTTAATCTGTTAAATCCATTTCAATCAGTGTAGATGAAGGGGAGACAGGTTAAAGAAGGAATTTTAAGCCTTGACACAATTGAGACATGGATTGTCACTGTGAAACAAACAGACAATCTTTGGTCAAAGGGTTTGTTTTTAACTAAGAACAAACATTACTAAAACATGCCTTAGAGAAGAGCTGAATCCATACACTTACAGGCTCTTATTATTGATCCCCTGACTCAGACAATGCTATCAGTATCAACCGCACCCATTTACTTTACCTCCACTGGTAAATACATTCAAGTCGTAAATAGGCAAATTCCTCTGACTTGGAAGGTATTCTTTTATTGTTAAGACTTTGAACTGTTGGATAGCAGCAGAGCGCACTCCTGGGAGTTTCCAGTGCAGTGAGCTACACGGTCATTTCAAAATGGAACAAAGCTGCACTTTCTAGTGTTTGATAATGAAAGAAAAACCACTGAGGAAAAGTAAGTCCTTTTCAGTTAATTGTTTAGTTTTTTAATGAAACTCTGCTATCTGTGTTATAAAAGGCCTTATGTGCACAGGGGACTGGCTTAAGCCAGCAAAACTGATGAATGCAGCCATTCCTGTGCAATGGAATTTAGATTGTCCTGTGCGGCGTAGAGCCATCAAGTGTCAACTTTAATGTGATTACAATGCTTACCTCAAAGTCATATCAGTCAGATTGATATTTGTTTGATAATGTTACTAAAATAACATGCCGAAAACCTACTGTAGCTGACTTCGGATGAAAACTTTAATCTTTTTCTGACTTTGACATGTTTATGAAGAGACAAAAGTAAAAAGTAACAGTATTGCTGGAAATAGGTTGAGTTTTAGTTTTTTTTGGTTTTAACAGCGATTAAGGAACTGAATTTACAAGCCATTACAGTCTTGTGACAAACTTTGTGTTCAAGGAGTGTGTTGTGCCCTGGGACACAGTTTTGAATCAACTGTATTTCACACTAAGTTTTGAACAAGAAAGGACATGCTTTTCCAAGATTCTGTACATTGAGATCAGTATTCAAATCTCATAATTATCACAAACAATTCATTGCACATTTAAAATCCCATCATCTCTCCTGCTTGGTTTGTATGTTGGCTTTGTATTTTTAAGGGTTTAAGTATTTGAAATATATAAAATATTAACTGCCCCATCATTTATCTGGTACATGTGGTGCATATCATGTCAACATTCAACTATAATTAGAAGCAGCTATACCCCAATTGAAATAGTTTTTAGCTATCTTATTGGAGTGTCCAGTATACTAGACAAAAGCACATAGACAGGTATTGAACAAGAAAAATACAATGTGGCATACACACATACAGACATGCATACAATGAAAGAGAAGCTATTATAATCTAGTTCAACAAAGCGAAAGTGAATCCACAACGTGAATAGGGAAAGTTGTCAGAAACCCCTAGGTCACTGTGATCAAGATGGAAGTTGATCTCACAGATGGAAGAGATGCTGCTCAAAAATGAAAGAACAGATAAACTCTAAGATCAGTTAATAAAATACAATGTCTACCGTACAGCAGATGCCACATCAACTTGTTTTACTGATGGGCGAAATTTTGATTTTTGGCGAAATTACATTTGCATTTAACACATTTTTGTGCAGTACACATTACACTACCATCAGAGTACAATTTCAGCCTTCTATTACAGTCTATCTTGACTGAAACAGGGAGATGCAGCTTGTATATAGTAGAGAATACATATTGCATATACTGTACCACATTCAGTTGCACCACTATATCAACAGTAGTTGAAAAAAATAAATAAATATATACACACACACACACACACACACACAAGTCCTGTCATTTTTAACTCAAGAGTTCCATGTGCCTGACTATTATGAAACATAAACCCCTTTTTCTTTTTCTAATTGATGTTCCCATCTGGCCGCTCTTAAAACTTAAAAAGGTCCTTGAATCACATTAGTGAATTAGATGCATTATGACTCAGCCATCAGTCTTTTCGCTGTACACTGTAAAATACATGTACATTTAAATTAACTGAAGGGTTCAGTCTGCAGTCACGACCTATGCAGAGGCACAGCCAAATGACCATTAGTATACTACTGTAATATTGAAACTTTGTAGGAAGGTTAATGGTCATATACAGTATAAGTAACACCATGTGAAAAAAGATAACCCTCTTTTTAATTCATTAATTTTCTTCTTGACTGCAAGTGCAGTCATATCCAGATGATTCATTTAAGCAAACTGGACTGCCATCCCATCAGCTTTCTTATAAAGTGCTGAAAGCATTAGCCGAAACCTTTGACAACTAGATAGCATCAGCCTTTTTGATTGGATGACATGAATATAGAATGGTGAAATCATGTGTATTTTAAGCAATAGTACAGGAATTAATGGTACTGTGGATGTTAAATTAGTTTTTTCTTCATGAGAACTCTTAGCGTCTTTAGTGAAAGTCATTGCTGTAGAAATATTTGCCTGATTTTAACTCTAGTTTCTGTAGTATATCTATAAATAACTGAGACACACAGAGGTCGATTCCACAGAAGCAATATCACTGAACTGTTCTGTGTAATTGAATTGGAAAGCCCTTTTCACCTTCTCTTCCCTTTATTGCCAGGTGCTTAAATATTACACACACACACACACACACACACACACACACACACTTATATACGCACACACACACACAATCACATACACACATATACGGAAACACATGCACACACACACACACACTTTTGATTGATACATATATACAATTGCTTAGTAGATATATAAATACAATTGTAAGTATGTATACTGTATTTAATAGCCAAGTAGAAAAATAACTACAGAAAGAATACCCCAGATAACTAATTAAATATGTCTGATAATCTCATCCCCCACGTCTGGTAGCCTAGTTAAGATGTAATGGCATTAAAAAGACAGCTACCATAACCATTGCTATGAAATGCTTGGGATATGGGGGTGGGGGTGGGTGGGGTTGAGTTTCCAATTTAAACTGTGTTTTGTTGTCTTGCAAGGGTTCAACCTGGAAGCAGACACAAATGAAAATGTCTCTGGTGCTCCGAGCTTTTTGCTTTTTGAACCTGCTGGTCTCAATCAGATGTGCCACCAGACTCTATTTTTTGGGAATTCGGGAAATTGAGTGGGATTACATTCCGACTGGCAGGAATGAAATAACAGGACAAAACTTCACAGAGGACGAGTAAGTAGAATATGCTAAGGGTGTGCTCAGGTAATCTGTGGAAGTCTGCCACCATTGGTTTAACTGCAGTTGACCGTTCATGTGTACTTTCACATTCTCTTCCAGTCCTATTACAGTATAGCATTTGGATAGTTCGGTGAGAGCAGTGGACATTCATTCATTTGAAGATAATATCAGTTATGATATGTATTCCTTCTGGTGGGGGTTGTGTCACATCTTAACTACAGCTTCTGAGATCTTCTCATGACCTATCCGGTGACCTGGACTTGTACAATTATATTATACATTAGGTATATAGGTTCCAATAGTACTACCAGCAAACAGCGTGAGGTGAAGTTGTCTCCAAATGACTGCAGTTGCCCGCTGAAAGAACTGATTATTACTGCAGCTTGGATTTATAAGCAATCGCTTTCCAATTGCAAGGTGCAATCCGCCAGGGGTCTCAAAGCATTTTCAATTCTGGCAGGAAGCTTGAAAACATTTTGATAAGGGAACAAAGTGTTAAATTCAGTAAGCAACTGAGTGGAAAATCAATTCAAGATTGTTTTATTGAAATTCAAAATGAGAGTAATTAGTCACACATTGCTCTATAGAGCACATTATTTCACAGAGTGAATGAATTACCCTAAAGGCTAGAATACAAAGTGCTACATGTGGCACAACATCCTGGACTCAGGGTTCTGCAAAGAGCATTCTAATTCATCTCAATAGAACTAGCACTCGAATTCCCCTTGTACAGTGGGTACAAGTATTTAACTACCAGGCTTTCTAAAAATGCAATGTTTACTCAAATGCGTCCTCTTTTTTATTTTACAGAAAAGCTGCTAATTTCCTCTCCGGAGGTGCAGATAGGATAGGCAGTGTTTATAAGAAAGCAGTGTATAAACAATACTCTGACACCACGTACAGCACTGAAGTGACCCAGCCTGCTTGGCTCGGGTTCCTGGGGCCGTTGATCAGAGCTGAAGTGGGGGATGAGATCATCATTCACCTGAAAAACTTTGCCTTGCGGCCTTACTCCATCCATCCGCATGGTGCCTTCTACAAGAAGGACTCTGAAGGCAAGTCCTGAAACACTGGACAGATCACAGTCCTTGTTCTGTTTGTGCATGTTGTTACTATTGCAGTCTTAAGTCTTTTCATTTACTTTAATATTACTTTACATGAGTGTCCAAAGTTTGCCCTTCCATTTTTGGTCTTTGTTCCAACCATGTTTCAAATTGTTTAACTGAACTGATTAAACCTCCCTGCACACCCTGAAATTGTTCATTATCTCATTTTACCCGTGAAACCTGGAGTGGAATCACGACCCTCCAGGACTGTGATTGGACACCCCTATCTTTAGCATTTTTTGCTGCCCTTTTCCCCTAAATGTTATTTGGAGAAGTAGGCATTGAAAATCTTTTCCAGTTTGAGCTGAGTTTCAGAAGGTTTAAATTCTAGTTCCGGTAGAATATTGTTCTGAGTAAACACAGCCGAAGTGTACCAGCCCACCTTGTTGAGAAGACTTTTTACTAAAATGATCAGAGTCCAGCATTCTGAGCAATCAAACCTGTGGCACAAGCTTGCTCTGAACCGATTGGGGTTATTATAGGAATCATCAAACCTGTAGTTCTTCAAGTAATGACTGCATTTATCCAGGTAACTATGGAGGGGGTTCAGCTAGATTACTGTCCCGTGATCTTTTTAGTAATTCTTAGCAAATTATTTCTGAAAAATCAGAACTGAGTGGAGGACAGTTCCTTCCCCCTACTTTGGTTGTGTTTCCTCAGAATGGTGCATTTTGCAGTAGAACTTCAGTTTAACATTAACCCTTTGCTCCTCTTTGTCCAGGTGCTCTGTACCCAGACCTGACATCTGGCAGTGCTAAGCTGGATGATGCCGTTCCTCCAGGCGGGTCCCACAAATACACCTGGCATGTGGACGCAGACCACGCCCCAACAGCTGACGATCCCAGCTGTCTGACGTGGGCCTACCACTCCCATGTGGACGCACCTCGAGACATCGCATCCGGCCTGATTGGGGCGCTGCTCACCTGCAAGCCAGGTCAGACCTGAACCCAGGAATTTACTGTAACTGCGCCTCTGCAGTATGATTGACTACAGTGTTAAATCCTGCGGTTTATGGGATGACAGTTTAGCATGTATTACAAATATACTACTATGACTAGCACTACTATGACTACTACTACTACTACTACTAATAATAATAATAATAATAATGATAATAATGATAATATTGTGTGTGTTCTTAAGGCATCTTAGATGGTGTGTCTTTAACTCATTCCGATGTGGACAAGGATTTCCTGTTGATGTTTATGAATGTCGACGAGAACCTGAGTTGGTACCTCGAGGAGAACATTCAGAGGTTCTGCAGCGATCCCGGGACCGTGGACCGAGATGACGAGCTGTTCAGAGACAGCAACATCATGCACTGTAGGGTTTAATCCTTTAAAGGAGTGCTAATCAAGGCTGTGAAATCCGTTGACCCTATGGAAGATCTCTTGGGTCTTAGCTGGCATGTTGCACTTGATGAAAGCACTGTAGATCCATTCTTACAGGTCTCTGGTTTCCAGTCTCTGTTTGTGTTCTGGTTCAAATTTCAATAGTCAAGCTGCAATCAAATCATGTGACTAGGATACAGCTGTAGTTTTTTAGTATTTGCATAGCCTGAAAATGAAGGTAAAAAAGGTTAACCAAAATAAATGACAACAAAGGGTTGGGGGGCAGGCAGTAATAATGTTAATAAAGCTGATAAGGTAAGAAATTAGATTTGAAAGCATCGGCTAGCACTCATTTTAGAATACAATAATAAGCTATATATATATAATATTGATATCGGATGGTGTTTAAAATGTTTGTTTAATGCAGCTATCAACGGCTACATGTATGGAAATCTACCCGGCTTGGAGATGTGTGCAGGAAACTCAATATCGTGGCATTTATTGGGGATGGGAAGCGAGGCAGACATCCACACTGCCTTCTTCCATGGGCAGGCACTGACTGTGAGACACCAGCGCACTGACGTGGTCAGTCTGTTTCCAGCCACTTTTGTGACTGCCGAGATGGTGCCCAGGAACATCGGGAAATGGCTTTTGAGCTGTAATGAACACCTGCCAGGTAAACAAGGCCTTCATTTTTCTCTTGTGTTCAGTGCAGATCAATAAAACACTTATAGTATGGATTTACGAACAGTTATCTTTTGAGTGCAGGTGCAGAGATAATTACCAAGCCTAATACAAAACTAGAGTGCTTTCAGTGGAGTAATCAAGACCAGTCTTCAATTCTAACAGTGTGGCTTATTTGAAAAGGCACTTTATAGAGACACACGCAGACACGCATACACTCACACACACACACACACACACACACACACACACACACACACAAAGATAACATGCTGTCTATCTCTCTGTAATGCAATTGACTTCCTAAGAGAGATCCTAATCAATCCTAATTCAGCACGCAGCACAGGGGCAGCTTATAGTTGCAAGCTATGTTATTTTTAAGAAGCACATGAAATTGCAGGTGACAATTAGGAATCATGAAGGAGCAGGTTAGCAATACACTGACATAGGGAATGGTTAACATCTTTGAGACTAAAACAAGATCCCCGATGGGAATCATTTCCCAAGCATTCAAGACATTACTGAATCTCCTTTTGTTTTCTAAGCCGATCAGCGTGGTGAATCAGGCCATAATTAGCATTTTGTCTGATAATATCACCTGCTAGATGAGCTTCATATTAATACCTTGCAGCTTTCCTAATTAAGTACGGCTGGGTGTTGCTGATATGTTTCCTTGATAAATATTCAATATTGCAGAGTAGGCAACCATGTCTTTCCGATGTTTGAAGTTGTCATGCTCCGAAAAATGTGCAGATTATGTCACTAAATGCCACCCTGGTTAGTAATTCAATTACACGTATCTAATTTAGAGGTTTAAGGCTTTTCAAAATATGAAAGCGCTTTCTTCTCTGTGTCTGTCAGATCCCCCTAGCTAGATACAGCTGATAAAATGTGATTGCTTGTTGATAAACAATTTATATAGATAATGGAAGTGAGGCTACATTAAAAATATAACACACATTTTTCAGTATATTCTATGTATTTTGATAGATTTTAGAATGGGGGAAAAGGGTAGCACTCATAGTCTGTATATTGTTTCAGATTCAACACAGTGTAATTTTCTTGGCTGTCATTGCTCCTGTTCCTCTAAAAGCAACTGGTGCAAATTTCAAACTGAACAAGGCATGTCACTGAACTACTTACCTCAGCCTTATTACCAATGCAACACAGGTGCAACAATATTGTCAGTGCCAGTCCTCTTTCTCCCCTAGGACTGCAAGTCTGCTCACTCTCTCTCTGTCATTTCTTAAAGAAAGTTACTTTGAAAGATGTGAGATTTATGTAGCGAGACCAGCTGCTGTCAAAGGTGTTGTTTTTGCCTTGTTTTTTCCAGCTGGTTTAGGAGCCCTGTTTAATGTGAAGGAGTGTTTCAAGATGTCTTCAGTTAATCATTTGATGGAGAAAGTTCGAAAATACTTCATCGCTGCCCAGCAAGTGCTGTGGAATTATGGGTCTTCGAGGACAGAGAAAGACGCTGGGCAGGCTTTGGAAAAGGATAGTAGGTAAATGGTCCCCTGAGACAGTGAAGCACCAATCACGGCACTCCACATATGGTCACTACAGCAGTGTAGTGACCGCGGAACGCTCTGATAGGTCAGTGGTGCACAACTGTGGACATCCGGTGGCCCTGACACAGTAATACCTTGGTACTGCTTTGCTACCATGGTACCATTCAGTGTATTCATTCACACCATTACAATACCTAGGTATGCCAAGATATGAATCATACCATTCTACCAATGCCTTATAGCACTGTAAATATCCTTGTTTTAATGGCCCTTTGTAGCAGGTTCAGTTTACTACTTTAGAACTAGATAGATAATACAATTATATGTTAAAAATGTCAATTATTTATGGTCTTATTTAGTGATTTAAAGGACGGCGGTACTTAGATCTGCCATTGCTTAGATCAATTGAATCAAGCCTATAATGTGTAAATACTGGAGATAATGTACTAGGACTATAATGATATTTAAATAAATAATAATTATCTTGCAGCTATTCTGATCGTGGCGAGGACAGACTCAGTGGGGTATATTGGAAAGCGCAGTATGTGGAATATACTGATGAAACGTTTTACACTGAAAAACTCAGGACTGCTTCTGAAGAGCACCTGGGGATACTTGGTAAAGTTTATTCCACACAGCAACTACCCTCAGCTTTGTCTCGGAGGCACATTTACTCTTCATCACTCATTAAGAGTCAGGCGTAGTGCAGACTGCAGTTTCACGCAGAAGGCAAGAATGAAGCAAACAATGTCATAGTATTTTAATGTCTTCTATTTTCTATTGATTACTCTACTTAGAGAATTCTTCAGTCCTGGTAGAGAATTCTTCAGCCCTGGTCAATAACTTGTTGTAACCTGTTGTGCTGTGGGTGCTAAACAGACCTCATTATTGTACTCAGAAATATACTTATTGCAGGGTAAGACCTACCAACCCAACCAACCTAAAATCAAACATCAACACCTTGTTCTTCATGATCAGATGAGTCAGGAAAAGCTGCTGTTTAGTTCTTGAGGCAATGAGTTGGATTCAGTGGGTTTAATTGAACTGACCAGTAATTGAGAGCAAGCAGGGAAAGGAAATGATGTTTTAACAGGCCTGATAAATAGCCTTGCCTCTATTTCATTCTTTAAAAAGCCCCCTATAAGCAGCCGCAGCTTCGTTTCTCTTCATGCTGCTGCGCATGTTAATTTTTCTTCCCTCGCTGCAGGCCCAGTGATAAAGGCGGAAGTCGGAGATACGATCTTGGTCACTTTCTTAAACAGAGCGTCCCGACCTTACAGTATCCAGCCACATGGTGTCATTTACAAGAAAGAGTCTGAAGGAACCCGGTACAATGATGGTATGTGCTTGCAGTATAATCATATATATATATATATAGATATATTATATAATATATATATCTATATGAGTATATATATATTATAATATAATATATATATATATATATAATATATATAATATGGGAACCCACCTGTAAAAACCCACAACTAAAAACCCACTTTATATACTAATGCATATGCTGGTATGTGATTAACCTTAAAATGGTACACAAGCACCTTTTTGTTTTTTGCGCTACATGTTCCCATGTGTACAACTGTTTACATAAGGTGTGTGTATTGTTTTAATTTATTTTTTTGTTTTTTACATTTTGACCACTTTATTTAACTTTTGAATTGCATTCCCTGCCTCAAGATGGCTTCCCAGGTACCCGCATGGACCGCTCAGAGCTACATTTCCCACCATCATCCTGCTCACTGGTAAATCCATCTCAGTTACATGTGAGCATTTAAAAAAAAAAAAAAAATTAAAACAATACACCCACCTTGCGTAAACAGTTGTAGCAACACATGGGAACATGTAACACAATAAAATAAAAAGGTCCTTATGTACCCTTTAATAGATTTGACCTTGTTCAAAATATCACCAGTAATCCCTAATGGATGAAAAGGACCTGCATTAGACTTGGTACTAAGGACCAGCGGTATAAATGCAAGATTCAGAAATGTTAACATACACAGGGTAAATTGTTTTGCAGGTGTTTCGGGAGACGGGGAGTCTGTGGAACCTCTTCAGAGGTTCACTTACCAATGGACTGTGCCTGAGTATGCCGGACCGACCCCTAGAGACCCGCCCTGTTTGACCCGGATGTACTTCTCAGCAGTGGATACCGTCAGAGATACAAACTCAGGGCTGGTAGGGCCGCTGCTCATCTGCAAAGCTGGCACTCTGACAAGTGGGAACCACCAGGTAAAGCATGGATAGCTCTCGTTGCAGATTAAAAACCAGAGATAAACTAAGCAAATCAATTTCGGTTGCAGTGCTGTGGCACCACAGTGCCAGGGCTATGTACAAAGGGCAGTTAAAGCAAGGACATTTACAGTGCTACAAGCCATTGGTAGAATGGTATGTTTCACACCAGTGGTATCATAATGGTGTGCAGGACTACACTGAATTGTAACAAGACAGCATAGTAGTGCCAGTGTGCGGCTGACAGGAGCAACATTCAACACTTATTCCAAACCCATTGCTAGTAATGCTTGGTAATGCTTGTGGCTTAGCTTGTTACGATTTCCTGAGCTTAACAGACTGCTAATATAATACTATGCCTGTTTTAGCTTTTATCTTGGGTTACACACAGAATCAATGGTATAATGCTAATGCACTGCAACAATCAACTCCCTTAGATGCAGTTAGAATCCCCAGTGAAAGAATATCCCACAGGGGTTTTGAAAACCATGAATGTTCCACTTTGGAATTTTAGACACCTTGGTCTATATAAAAAATAATTGTAGTAATTTTCTGGCCATTAAAAAAAAAGATGACTGGGCAGTATTTAACACATGATTTATAAAACTACTGCCTGGTGATTTTACTGGCCAGTAATGATTCTAGATGTGATTTACCGTCACGGATTGTTACCGAGAGATTGTATCCAACCAATTTTCAGAGATATGCAAATGAACTGTGTCCCCTACTTAAGACGTCAATGGCATACACCATCTGTTTACACTGTCCTGTGAGTCAAGGGGAAACCCATGTACTCTCAAAGCAATCTCTCTGAGTCACAAAGCAATTGTCTCCTACTATCTATTCCTGAGGTTCTCCTCGAAACAGCCCTAGCTTCTGGCCCGGGAATCAACAACAGACTGTCCGGACATGCTAACAACATTACCCCTGGCTTAAATAATTTATGTGAATCAACTTCTCTCACAGGGAGTACATGTTTGATAAAATAAGCAAACCAATTTATTTTAGCTTGCACAATGTGGTTTCAATGAGTTTCACTCTTTATTATTATTATTATTATTATTATTATTATTATTATTATTATTATTATTATTGGCTGTTTAAACTATATAACGTTTACTAATTGGCAAATCAAAATAACTGAAATTGTACAAGGAATGCAGCTCTTCATTGTTCTTTTAAAAGTTCACCTTTGTAAATTTGCAGGGTAATACCAAGCGCAGTTCAACATGTTTTTCCCAAGCTTATGTAGCAGAGCAGAGGCTCGGTGCGAACTGGCGACCCCCCCCCCCCCCCCCCCCACCGCAAATGAGCGTGTTAACCACTATGGAAAAGACCTGGGCACATCTGTATTCACAGTTTTAGAGCTTATAACCTCATCGCATCTCATCTCACTGACGGGACACAGTCCGTAATGGCAGTGTATCACACAACACTGTCTGTTACTCTTACTGTGGTTTACCATGCTTTACCATGCAGTTTACCATGTGATTCACTGTGCATTTCTGTGCTTTGACAGGATTTCAATGGAATGTTATGCTATTGCTTTACTACGCTTTGCTAGGGCTTAAAATTACATAATGAATGTCTGTCAAAATATAGTTTTATTTGTTTTGAAAGTATACTATACTGTTCCAGTGTCAAATCCGCGGTGGTGTTTTGATATCTAAGAATCCTGATTCCATGAATCTAATGTCCTTGCTCATGCCAGAAAGAAGTAGACAAGGAGTTTTTCCTGCTGTTCTCAAAGTTTGATGAAAATCTAAGCTGGTATCTGAGACAGAGCCTGAACCACGCCTCTGTGAACGTCAACAACATCAATTTCGAAGACACTGGGTTCAGGGAATCCAACGTCATGAACGGTATGTCACAAACTGCAGGGGGTATAACATTTGAATCATTTTGTACCTTGATGCTTCACATTCACCTAACCCTAACCCTAACCCTAACCTTAACCCAAATCATAGCCTTGCTTGTATGAACTGACAGGAAACACTTATTTTTTACAGCGGTTCTTTAATTGCAATCCGTGTAGATGAATGCTAGTTTAGTTTTTTCTCCAATAATTTCAGATTCAGCCCAATTATTACCTTGTGAGTGACAATCAGTCCATACCCTTTGACTGTGATGCTCCGTGTCTTTGTGTTGATTTCAGCGATCAATGGCTTCTCTTACAACACCCTGCCGGGGCTGCAGATGTGCCAGGGGAGCAACGTGTCGTGGCAGCTGCTGGGCCTGGGCAGTAAGGAGGATTTCCATTCCGTGGTGTTCCAGGGAAACACCCTCCAGCTCCATGGCAGACACAGAGACTCGCTCACGTTGCTGACTCACACCTCCGCATCGGCTCTGATGCAGCCAGACAGCATTGGTAAGGGCAATAAGTTACAATCAATGTTCAAATGGGTTGAGAGGAGGCTGGTTGTTTATACTGTAGTACTCATAGCAGCTTCATAGTAACAAGTAAACAGTGGCATGAATCCCAGTTATTTGGCTCATTAATTGATGAAAAAAAGCCACTGTTAAAACATCTTCATCTTTTGTTAATGGCTAGTTATGATATATTATTTTAACCCTGTGTTCAATTATATGGGTTTGATGATTACCCTGTGTGTGTGCATGCATGTGTGTATTGGCATATATTCTACAAAGCCCTTACAATCTGTTCTAGGTCAAGACATGCAATAGCCTGTCTAAATGTACTATTACATTTCTTTTAAGTTTTATGACAGTTTAATCCAGATCCATCATGGTGTGCTGGGTTCCTGGGACAGACAGTAACTGATTGTGCCTCTCAAGCACCTCTTTTGTGTTCGTTTTGCTGTTGTCTGGATAATGATCTCCTGTTCAGGCGACTCTGAGAGATGGAGTGCTCTGTCTCTTTCCGTCATCTGTCTAGAGAACTCACTGTTTGTCTACCACTCGGTCATTATCATTTAAGAATAGAGTATTTTACGTAATATGTAACACAAACAAATTGTAAGAAGCGTGAGGTTATCTAAATTATAAAAGGCGCAGAACTGTCGGTATAGTGGTACATTTGATTTTAACATTAGAATAATAATCTAACTGTATTAAATAATTACCACTTTTAATGATCCATTGAACTTAAACTAAAATGGCAGTATATAGACATCACTAATAGTGAAAACAGTTACAGGTATATATAAAAACACACACACAAGAATTGAGAATTCAATTGGCTTTTTCTGTGTGATGGATTCCTATTAGGTACCATGTGGAGTGACCACTGACCCACAGAATTCTGTCTCTCTATTCCCAGGCAGTTTTGGGATCATCTGTCAAACGAGTGGAATGAAGCAGGAGTACCAGGTTCTCAAGTGTAACGAAGACGAAGCCCCTTCACTGCCGCGCTACAGGATGCAGCCGACATACTACCTGGCAGCTGAGGAGATGGAATGGGATTACTCTCCGGAGCGGGTCTGGGAGCTTGAGAAAATGAACAGCTCTGCCCAGGACAGGTGATGCAGAGAATTCTAACAAGTCTCATATAATCTGGGTTGATAAGGACAGGACTGTCTTCCACACTGAATTACAAACTTTATTACTGGCAGTTAAGCATAGTGTTAAGCAAAGTGTGCTTATTGTTTTATTAGTTGCCTGTTTTATAGCTTTCTAATAAATCCAAAAAATAGTACTTTTATGAACGGAAAACGTTTCTGTAGTCGCTGAACCTTAACAGACTTCCTCTGGAGTGAAAGCATGCCATCTTGACCTTTTTCAGTTGAGCTGTTGTTAAGATTGTGATTTTGCTGTTTTAATATTCTGGTCACAATCATTTAATTACTTGTTCTGATATTGAATAATTCCGTCCACAGTTACGGCCACGTCTTTGTTGGCAAAGAGGAGGGTCTGATTGGGTCAAAGTACCAGAAAGTTGTGTACAGAGAATATACAGACGGGACCTTTACAACACGCAGAGAACGAGCAGCCGATGAGGAGCATCTGGGAATACTGGGTATATCTCTACCTTGTAAACTTACTGGCAGTGTGGTCCAGTGGTTAAAGCCCAGGGTTTGTAACCAGAAGGTCACAGGTTCAATTCCCACCTCTCACACACTGTGTGACCCTGAGCAAGTCCCTTAACCTCCTTGCACTCTGTCTTGTGGTTGAGATGTTAAATCAATTAACCTTTGATTGATGTGCATAAAAATAATGACAAAGCATTTGCAGTTTACCTTTAAAATTTAGTAATTGTTATTATTTCAGAGACTTTTATAAACAAATGAATTAGTATGAATTTAAATTATAAAAGAGCAGCGAATAAGTCAAAGTGAGGGATCCACCATTAAATTTCAATAATAATAATAATAATAATAATTTAAACAAGTAACTTATCAGAAGAAATAGAATCTACTGATAATGTATTTCTTACAGCAACTCCACAATGATTTCTCAATAGCTCTTAGCTTGCCAGGAATTGGACTAGTTTCATGTGAATGAGGTGCTGAACCATACAATACCCATTACCAGCCTGTAACCCCCAATACATTGTGTCTATCAGCACTGTGCTTTAACATCAATCTTCCTGTGTGTCTATCTGCACTGTGCTTTAACAGCAATCTTCCTGTGTGTCTATCTGCACTGTGCTTTAACATCAATCTTCTTGTGTGTCTATCTGCACTGTGCTTTAACAGCAATCTTCCTGTGTGTCTATCTGCACTGTGCTTTAACAGCAATCTTCCTGTGTGTCTATCTGCACTGTGCTTTAACATCAATCTTCTTGTGTGTCTATCTGCATTGTGCTTTAACATCAATCTTCTTGTGTGTCTATCTGCATTGTGCTTTAACATCAATCTTCTTGTGTGTCTATCTGCATTGTGCTTTAACATCAATCTTCTTGTGTGTCTATCTGCACTGTGCTTTAACATCAATCTTCCTGTGTGTCTATCTGCATTGTGCTTTAACATCAATCTTCTTGTGTGTCTATCTGCACTGTGCTTTAACATCAATCTTCTTGTGTGTCTATCTGCACTGTGCTTTAACAGCAATCTTCCTGTGTGTCTATCTGCACTGTGCTTTAACAGCAATCTTCCTGTGTGTCTATCTGCACTGTGCTTTAACAGCAATCTTCCTGTGTGTCTATCTGCACTGTGCTTTAACAGCAATCTTCCTGTGTGTCTATCTGCACTTGTGCTTTAACATCAATCTTCCTGTGTGTCTATCTGCACTTTGCTTTAACATCAATCTTCCTGTGTGTCTATCTGCATTGTGCTTTAACAGAAATCTTCCTGTGTGTCTATCTGCACTGTGCTTTAACAGCAATCTTCCTGTGTGTCTATCTGCACTGTGCTTTAACATCAATCTTCCTGTGTGTCTATCTGCACTGTGCTTTAACATCAATCTTCCTGTGTGTCTATCTGCATTGTGCTTTAACATCAATCTTCCTGTGTGTCTATCTGCACTGTGCTTTAACAGCAATCTTCCTGTGTGTCTATCTGCACTGTGCTTTAACAGCAATCTTCCTGTGTGTCTATCTGCAGTGTGCTTTAACATCAATCTTCCTGTGTGTCTATCTGCACTGTGCTTTAACAGCAATCTTCCTGTGTGTCTATCTGCACTGTGCTTTAACATCAATCTTCTTGTGTGTCTATCTGCACTGTGCTTTAACATCAATCTTCCTGTGTGTCTATCTGCACTGTGCTTTAACAGCAATCTTCCTGTGTGTCTATCTGCACTGTGCTTTAACAGCAATCTTCCTGTGTGTCTATCTGCACTGTGCTTTAACAGCAATCTTCCTGTGTGTCTATCTGCACTGTGCTTTAACATCAATCTTCCTGTGTGTCTATCTGCACTGTGCTTTAACAGCAATCTTCCTGTGTGTCTATCTGCACTGTGCTTTAACATCAATCTTCCTGTGTGTCTATCTGCACTGTGCTTTAACAGCAATCTTCCTGTGTGTCTATCTGCACTGTGCTTTAACATCAATCTTCCTGTGTGTCTATCAGCACTGTGCTTTAACGTCAATCTTCCTGTGTGTCTATCAGCACTGTGCTTTAACAGCAATCTTCCTGTGTGTCTATCTGCACTATGCTTTAACAGCAATCTTCCTGTGTGTCTATCTGCACTGTGCATTAACAGCAATCTTCCTGTGTGTCTATCTGCACTGTGCTTTAACAGCAATCTTCCTGTGTGTCTATCAGCACTGTGCTTTAACAGCAATCTTCCTGTGTGTCTATCTGCACTGTGCTTTAACAGCAATCTTCCTGTGTGTCTATCTGCACTGTGCTTTAACAGCAATCTTCCTGTGTGTCTATCTGCACTGTGCTTTAACAGCAATCTTCATGTGTGTCTATCTGCACTGTGCTTTAACAGCAATCTTCCTTTACAGGTCCCCTGATCCGGGCTGAGGTTGGAGATATTATTTTGATAGTTTTTAAAAATAAAGCCTCCCGCAAGTACTCTCTACATGCACATGGTGCCCAGGAGACCAACAGAGGCGATATCCCTGCCGCTGAGCCAGGTACGCAGAGCAGAGCTCCACTCCCTCCTCAACAGGAATGGTTAGGACCTTTCTTCTGCATTTCAATGCAGCATCTCACACATCCTATTCACTTATAACAATAATTCACTGTTTTTCAGTTTTTGTTACACTTAGTTCGAACAGTTAAAAAGTTTGTCTCTCATATTGTGGGAATGTTGTCATGAGTTCCTCAGAGTGAGTTTGAAATTCCACTGACGTCTGTGTCTGTTGTAAGTGAAGATAGTAGCGAGGACTGTTAGCTGTAGAATATGAAAGTGGCATTAGAAAAAAAATAATCAAGAAACAAAGGAATGTGAAGCAGGAATAGAGAGTAAATTTATTGATCATTTTGCCAAACCTAAAACAGATGAAGACCTAAATATCATTGCCAGTGGTCGGTTTTCCAGAAGTATTCTGGCAAAATGTAAGTAGGCTGTAAGCTTGTTCGAAGGATGGCTAAACAGCATAAACGCAAAAGCTATATGAAATGTGAAAAGCTAAACTGAAAATGCAAGCCCTTTTCTAATTGTTGAAATGTGTAATACTATAATTAACTAATTGTTGACATGAGTGTTGCTTAATAAAATGGTATTCACTTTTCTGTTGAATGGTTCTGACTGCGGTGTCATTGACGAATCAACAATATATCCGCCCTTCACTCCCCTTCTCTTGATTAGAGTTAATCAATCAAAACGTCAAAAGGTGACATCACAGACATGTTTTAAAAGCTGACAAAGCACAGCAGGAGTTGGAAAACCCCATTGATTTAATGCAAGAGTGTGTACCACTGTCTGGAACTTCACAGGAAGAAAGTAGCATACTAGTTGATATTCAGTTCAATCTGAGTTGTACACGGGCACAGTGATAACACACCTCTTATTTGCACTTCAGATCAACTCAGTTGGTTTATGCTCCCAGTTAATTTTTACCTGGAGCAATTAAGATCATTAACTGAAGACAAAGTCGTTCTCATAACAGAAGGCAGTTCTAACACAAACATTTAGTCCATTAGCATGTTTAAGAACATAAGAACATAAGAAAGTTTACAAACGAGAGAAGGCCATTCGGCCCATCTTGCTCGTTTGGTTGTTAGTAGCTTATTGATTCCAAAATCTCATCAAGCAGCTTCTTGAAGGATCCCAGGGTGTCAGCTTCAACAACATTACTGGGGAGTTGATTCCAGACCCTCACAATTCTCTGTGTAAAAAAGTGTCTCCTATTTTCTGTTCTGAATGCCCCTTTTTCTAAACTCCATTTGTGACCCCTGGTCCTTGTTTCTTTTTTCAGGCTGAAAAAGTCCCTTGGGTCGACACTGTCAATACCTTTTAGAATTTTGAATGCTTGAATTAGGTCGCCACGTAGTCTTCTTTGTTCAAGACTGAACAGATTCAATTCTTTTAGCCTGTCTGCATATGACATGCCTTTTAAGCCCGGAATAATTCTGGTCGCTCTTCTTTGCACTCTTTCTAGAGCAGCAATATCTTTTTTATAGCGAGGTGACCAGAACTGCACACAATATTCAAGATGAGGTCTTACAAGTGCATTGTACAGTTTTAACATTACTTCCCTTGATTTAAATTCAACACTTTTCACAATGTACAAAGTATATTCTCTACGTTGTTGCGATTTTTTGATGAATTTCATTAATAACCCAGTAATATTACATGCATGCTTGTTTAATCCGTACAGAGTTTGCATTGGTAACTATTAGTCTGTTGTTACTCTGCACAGGGGAGATAATTACATACAGATGGAATATCCCAGAGAGGTCTGGACCCGGCCCAGCGGACTCTGCTTGTAACGCATGGGCCTATTACTCTATGGTAGACCCAGTAAAGGTAATTGCTTGTTTATTGGATTTTTCCATTCGGCTGTAGTTGTACAAAAACCTTAAAATGAGGAGTACAGCAAAGTGGTAAACTTTTTAAATTAAACTTTTAACTTTGCCCAACTAAAAAACACAGTTCAACAAAAACACTTTTCCACGGTTGAGCTGAATGGTCTGAAAACATCCTTGGAAAGATTAGTACAACTGCTTATTGCAGGTTTTGAACCTATAGGGCCAGATGCATGGCAAAGTCTATAAAGTTCATCTGGCTAACCCTTATAAAAGTTTACCATATTTTTGCACTTTATTTTTGCAGTTTTACCATGCTTTGAGTATAGTATACCTATGAGTATACTGTGCATTTTCCATAGATTGCCCTGGTTTGCCATGCATATAGATATGCTTTACCATACCCCACTATTTTTTTTTACAGTGCTTCCCTATGTTGTATCATATTTTGCTATGCTTTTACTATGGGAACCTTGTATACGGGAAGATCTAACTTTTCTGTAGATTTAGAGGACCAGTTTAAATTACCTGACTGCACCTGGCCTCTGATACTACAGTTCACCTGGTCTCTGATACTGCAGTTCACCTGGCCTCTGATACTGCAGTTCACCTGGCCTCTGATACTGCAGTTCACCTGGTCTCTGATACTGCAGTTCACCTGGTCTCTGATACTGCAGTTCACCTGGCCTCTGATACTGCAGTTCACCTGGCCTCTGATACTGCAGTTCACCTGGTCTCTGATACTGCAGTTCACCTGGTCTCTTATACAGCAGTTCACCTGGTCTCTGATACTGCAGTTCACCTGGTCTCTGATACAGCAGTTCACCTGGTCTCTGATACTGCAGTTCACCTGGTCTCTGATAATACAGTTCACCTGGTCTCTTATACAGCAGTTCACCTGGTCTCTTATACAGCAGTTCACCTGGTCTCTGATACTGCAGTTCACCTCACCTGTGGGGCTTAGAAACACATTCCTCCTTTTTGTATTTCTAGAGATGTTGATTTTGTGCATTACAAACACTTCAAATCAGATCCCAAGTCTTTAAAATGAAAGGCTAATGAACCATCAAGAGTATTTAGTGTTTTATAATAATGCCTTGCAATCAGATGGCCGTGGCACCAGCTGCATGTAAAATGAATGAATTCTTTCTGAATTAAAAATATTTTTGGCCGAGTCATGCTGTAACCTTAGCAACTGTAAGTGGATGTATAAAGATGATAAGTAGGTAAAAAAAAAATACCACTGTGCATCTGAAAATAGCTTGAGAATCAGATTTGCTTAAATCCTTACGAGAACTAGCCTATATATTTGCAATACAATATGCATTCTGTGTATAACATACACCCTGTTTTAAACGCACATTACTGAGCTGTCTTGGGCTACCTTGCATAACACTTACTTTGTATAACACTCTTGTTATAACATGCATCTTATGTAAAAACACACCTCATGCATGCTGCTCTATCAAAAACACCACAATATGCAATACAGAAAACTAGCACCCGAGTATACTGCAAACCTTCTATACAAAGTATGATCTGTGCACAAGATGCATGTACTTTGTAAAATAGTATATGCTTTAGTTTTTTTTTTTTTCAATGGCAGGATGTACTCAATATGTGTTGGGTAAAAACATGAAGTCAATATGATGTTTACACAGTACTCAGGTTGAGTAGTTGGTGATGTACTGGGTTGATCCACAATACTGTTGCACAGACCAGACCAGAGTTTTAACTTCATCTTCTTCATCTTTCATCTAGGATTTGCACAGCGGCTTGATTGGTCCTTTAATCACATGTCGGAAAGGTAGCCTTAATGCAGAGGGAACCAGGAAAGACGTTGACAGAGAATTCAGCCTCCTCTTTTTAATTTTTGATGAGAATCAGTCCTGGTACCTCGAGAAAAATATAAAAATGTACAACAAAAAAGAAATCAGTGAAATCAGTCAGCAAAATGAAAGGTTTCGTGAAAGCAATAAAATGCATGGTAAGTTGATGCACCTCCTCTAACATAGACATGTAATAATAATAATAATAATAATAATAATAGAAACAGCAGGCAGATGGTGTTTCTAATCTAGATGCTAATGTGAATTGATTACGTGCTTGATTGAAATGACAATTTTCAACCAGGGTGCACGGACAGTCTGGGTACGACATGTTTCATTTGGATGTAAATAAGTCCACTCAAAAAACAAACCATGTGTGTGAGACATCTCCAATATACAGAGCACACAAAGGAGTTATTACTGTGCTACATGAGTGAACACACACAGCTGGAATAGGGACCCCTGTACTGCTACGACACACAATATTTCTGTCACTCCATTTACACAAGTGGCTTTGATACATTGGACTTTTAACAAATTGCATGCCATACTTTGAGACCAACGCTTGTGGTATTAATATTGCTTATGAGTATATAGTATGTCGCTGTGATTTAGATTAAAGTCAGACTTCAGACAGACTTTGAAGTTTTTCTGCAAATCCTGATTCCCTTCAAACTCTTCAATTATTTTACCTTTTTTTTTCT
Source organism: Polyodon spathula (assembly GCF_017654505.1). Lineage (NCBI taxonomy): Eukaryota > Metazoa > Chordata > Actinopteri > Acipenseriformes > Polyodontidae > Polyodon > Polyodon spathula. The sequence goes on along the minus strand of NC_054553.1, from coordinate 2,065,866 downwards.
TAACTTTGGCTGATTGGATCAGGCACGCTGATAACACGTCACTGCATTAGAACAGCATAACTCTCTGTTGTATTAATAGTGCAATCATTCTGTAATTTATTATTTAAAAACAAAATAGAACATGTTAGTAATCCATTCAGGTAAAATGTTTGTCTTTCAGCAATAAATGGGAAGATTTATGGTAATTTACACGGACTTGAAATGTATGAGGGAGAACGAGTAGACTGGTATCTCCTAGGAATGGGACAAGAGATTGACATGCACACAGTCCACTTTCATGCTGAGAGCTTTACATATGTGGTGAGTGACTTTTTATTAAAGAGCAGATTCTCATAGTTGTTTTTCTGATTTTCAGGGAGGATCAGCCAAGAGCAATTATAGAAGTGTATCTGTATTGTGTGAGCATAGCATACGCAGCCTCATGGGGACGAGGGTTTACAGAGCCTGTTCATTTTCATAATGATTTGTGTCTGCATCTCTCAAAGTGCGTATGTATCTAATGCTGCACCAGCACTGTGGATAAAGGCAGCTATGCAAAATAATTGAATACTGGCAACACTGTGTTGCATGTTTTTAACATTTAACAGCTCTTTGAAACAAACCATCACTTTGCAAATATTGCGTAAGAATCTCAGGACATCAAAAGGATATACACAACATCACTCTGCCCCTATTGTATCTGTTGTGTTGTGTCAGCAGCAAAGACTAGGATGCTTCCCAGTGCTGCTTGTTTCTCATGTCGTGTTATTATCCTCAAACACTTCAGGACGGGACACCCCACCGGGCAGATGTGTTCGATTTGTTCCCGGCCACCTTCCAGACGATCGAGATGGCCGTTAAGAACCCAGGCACCTGGCTGCTTCACTGCCATGTCACTGATCACATCCACGCAGGCATGGAGACCACGTACACAGTGCACCCCAAGAGAGGCAAGGAACCCTGGGAGACTTCTGTACCTGAACTATAGTTACACAGTGCAGCATATTCAATAACACCAAAACTTGAATTAAATGGGAGGAAAATACAGTATCTTGAAACTTCTCTATCTATCTATCTATCTATCTATCTATCTATCTATCTATCTATCTATCTATCTATCTATCTATCTATCTTATGTAGTGCATGGTGGGAGAGGGGTGTGAGTGAGGTGGAGAGGATCGGTAAGCCGCCTTTTTTATATGTGGTTCTTATTGTCTATATAAATAGTTATATCTTTGTTTGTTAAGTAATTTAGAAAACATTTGCAAACTTTTGCAGCCACTATTGCCGGCTCAGGGGTTTTTTTTTTCCGCTTGAAAGATTGACTCGTAAGCATGGAGTCAAAATAGTTACAGAAGGCTTTGTTCCCTCATGTTAGCAATTGGGAAAGTAGATGGATATGAAAATATAAAGGCGGCGTCTAGAATGAATAGATCGTTTGAGGCTTTTTCAAGTAAGACTGATCTAGCACATAAAATAGTAGAGAATGGAATTATTCTGGATGACTCTTTTACTGCTGTTTCGCCATTAGCGGTGCCAGCGAGAAAAATAATTAATTCAAACGCGCCTCCTTTTCTAAAGAATGATCTAATTGTGAAGGAGTTATCACGACACGGGCAGATTGTGTCGGCTCCAGAAAGAACCCTATTGGGATATAAATCTCCGCTATTGCAACATGTAGTCTCCTTAGGAGACAGTTGTTTATGGTTTTAAATAAAACAAACGAAGAGCTTAATATTGTTCTAAAATTTAAAGTAGATGGCACTGATTAAGTGATTTATGTGGTACTTCAGACACTATGAAAGGTTTCAGTTGTGGGATTGATGGGCATTTAGTTAAAAACTCATTCCCTTTAAATGCAACAAGTAAACCTAAAGATGTGTTTATTGTGAAGCTTAAAATAACTGGGAAGAAATAAATGATCTTGTAATTTTTACTCAGAATTCACGTTTATTTTATTCCAGAGCTTGTGATTGAGACATTCGGCATTCCAGGTATTGTATCTGATTGTATTTTACAATTGAATGCTAACAATTGTCAGTAAAACAACTTTAATTTGCAAAGAAAATAATGTTAACACCCGCTCAGAAAACTTTTAAAATGAAGAAATGAAGAATTTCTAAAATGGTTGAGCACAGGAACTGGTTCAAGATCTCTTAAAGGAGTGTTTTCCAAGGTTTTAAAATCCATTTACTTTAACATCAGCAGCATTATCACCGATCCTGACCTTGGCTTGATGAGCTTTTCAAGCACAACAAAGAAAAAATAAATCTCTTTCTACTTAGTGCAGTGTCACTTCCTGATTTCAGGCCATAAACTCAGCTATAGAACAGGAAGTGGTTTCATACCAGGAAGCAGCAGCAACAACAGCTGGACTATAATCTATGATGGTGTCTTTGAAATATCTGCAAATTGCAAATTAAAAGCATAAAATACAAGCAAAGAAGAAGAGAAGGGGCGACTGGTGATAATATTGCTAGTGCTGACAAGAGCCAAGACATCTGATTTTAAAACCTTGGTTTACACTTTTAATAAAGGGCTAAAATTGAACTAATGTCTTTTTTTTCATAATGTATGAGACGACCTGTAACCCACATGCATTCACCTTTCAGTTGCAGACCCAGGACAGGGGAAGATCTCGCTATTTGGGATGAGCCTGTCAAACGATGAAGCAGAGCTCACATTGACCATCGCTCTGGTTGGAGGCATTATTCTTCTTCTCATCTCCCTAGTCCTTATGGGAGTACTGGCTATCGTCTCAAGAAAGAAGAAGCGAAATAGGAGTTACCTTGTACCCCATTCCTTACTTCTGCCATAGTCAAATGAAAAAACTAACGTTGATACAGTGCATTTTACATATTTGTTGAAATCTAAACAGATGGTAAAATCAAAGGACCTGAATTCTCCAGCATTTGTTACAGGCACTCTTTAGAGTTCCATCTGCTCAAGTCAGCGAGCGCTAATTGATTCCCCAGATGCACGATGGACTGAAAACAAGATGCCAGTACTTTTTTGATATCTTCAGTTCGTTGGTGTCTGCATCCTCTTATTTATGGGAATTCATCCTTTCTGCCTTGGGCAATGTTAGGTTGATGCGAGCTGCTGTGTGATGGTCTGATTTATTGCGTCCTAGTTGTTCTTGATGTTAATCTCTCAGCAAAAATGTAGCGTGTAACATCTTTCTAATGTTTGAACAGTCTGGAAATCACTCTCCTTAGCCACTGTTACCGGCTCTTTAATTTTTTATTCTTGTTGGGGTTTTTTGGGGTTTTTTTTTGCTAATGGATTTTACCAATACCAACTCATACAGTACAGTACCTTAGTCGATTTGAATCAGATTTTAAAACAAACACATACACAGACAAACACACGCCCTCACAAGCACTCACACACTCACAAATAAGCAAGCCCACACATTCTTTACTCTGCACACCTCTGCCATTATCTTCCAATCAATGCCTGATCACTGTACGACCCTTTCCAGGAGAATCTCAGTAAGCCTATGCTTCGATTTGCTTACTGAGATATAATATGAACCAAAACCTACCGCTGACTGACAAGACATGTAGGGAGCATGGCAGAGAACACAGAACAATACTGATGTCAGCCTGTTAGGAAAAGTGACACAAGATCTGTTTTATACAGTGACTGGCCCTCAAGTTCTACCGACCTGCTGCAAGATTTTTTGTGTAACAGTAGAGAGGACAATCAAGGCTGATGAATATTAGGTCCCATACGATATCACCCTATAAAAAAAAATCTTTTCAAACTTGCTTTCCTCCTCAATAACAGTATTGTGTGGGAATAATAAGCTCATATAAAGTTATATGAAGGTGAGCTTCACAAATGATAGAAGTCGGTCAATCCAACATATTCATAAGTACGAAAAACTTTACCTTTGTAGATTATTACCGGATTCAGGCTTGCACTAATTGGAAAGCACTGGCCCTGAACTACATGACTGCAATTTGTTTTAATAACCTATTCTGTTCTATTTCTTACTTCTACAGAATGCTTGATAAAAATAGGGATGGATTTTCACTCAAAGACTGATAGCATCAGTTCCATTTTGAAATTCGATTTTAGGCCAACCGTATCAATTAGGCTAATAGGAAGCATAGCCTGTAGTACTTTGGTGCTGTTACTGCCCTTTTAAGAATATTTTATCTCTCATTAAAGTCTACAAATATATTTTCTATGTCCCTTCCTTTCAATTAAATGTGTTTTCCCAGTCACTCTTAATGGCACATTTGATTACTGTAGTGTTGCACTTAGTGCTGTGCTGTAAATTATAAAAGCAGCATGTTTATTTGAAGTGTTCACTAATGCTTTCATCTTTTGTTTCTTGTTAGCTGGAAGGATACTTCAGCTGTCACGTTCCTTGTAGTTTTTACATGATAATTTATTATTGGGTGTCTGTGGTTATGGATGAATTAAAAACTATTTTATTTATGTATTTATTCATTCTTTAACAGGAATAAACTCGTTGAGACTGAGGCCTCTTACAAGTGTCCAGGCAAGATGACCAGAATTTGATCACTAAAAACAACATCACTCTAAAAAAACAATCTCAATCAATGTGGGATCAGAAACATTTACACTTCAATAATTCATGGAACCTACTCATTAAAATACATGTACTCTTAGTCATGGTTCTGCTTTTAACCGATACTATTGTGTTATTTATCTGATGCAACTCGTCCCAGCGGACTGAGTGATTACCGAGCCAGCTGGTCACCTTGCACTGATGTTCATGAAAAAAGAAACTTCCTAAAGAGCCATGCAGCTGAGCACTGTAGCATTATCTTTGTCTAAGGGATGGGCTGAGATTGGGTTAGAGACAGCAAAGTGCTGCAAAATCACACGGTCACACAAAATCAATTCCAGCTGTCTGTGTGGAAATGCCTTGGGGCCATGTCAATATTATCACAAAGAGGGAAGAGCAATGGAGACCATATATGCTGCTGTTGGCTACAATGCCCCTGAACATAATGGTAGTCCTGCACTTTAGGTTATTGTAATGTCATAGACAATTAACAATGCATGTATAAATGGATTTTAAATAATGTTATAAACATTATTATTATTATTATTAATACTAGTATTATTATTATTATTATTATTATTAATAATAATAATAAAAACAAAATGTTATATCAGTCGTGTTAAATTAAAAGAATGTGTTACTAGCAAATATAATTTATTAGATGACACACAGTTCTGGTTTGAAATTACTTATGTCATGCATGATTTCTCGTTTTTTCTCACTTAGAAAAAAAATTGATTTTTAAAAATTGCATGCTGGGTGATAAGTCTATGATTAGTTACCAAATCTAATAATAAAAAAATGGAGCAAAGCTCATTATCTTCTAATTAAGCTATTAGAGCCCCCCTTGCGTAATGTAATTAGTGTTGCGGCAGCCGCAGAGAAGTGGAAGGCTCGGGGTGTCATTGTTAAAGCATGACTGAAGCACACTGAGCTCCTCTGGTTTCCTCAATACCAGGCTTAGAATTTAGCAATTTCAAAAGTATGTGCTTACTGGCAATACTTCGGATTAGGATCCCACTGCATTCGATACCTCAGAGGAGAGTAAGAGTACTTCTAGCTGTGCAAATTTAGCAGATTTCCCACAGTAGCATGCATCCATTCTAATTGGAACAAATTCAGTGTAAACCCCTTAGACAGCCACTTTACTGTAATAAACTTAACACACAGCCCAAAGAGAATCTACAGTGATACTGCAGGTTTTGCTGTGCCTATTTCATGTACTTAATATTCTTTACCAAGGTTAACCATGTTTTTTCACATTGCTTTATCATACATCATAATTTGTGATTGGGGAGTGTTATTGGCATGTGGTATACACCTGGTATTCCCACTGGCATCGCTTTGACAGATAGATGTAAGGAAACCAGGGTAATATTCAGATTTAATTGCAGCTGAATTTTAAGTTGCTGGCCATAAGGCTACGGGATTATTGTTTTCCAAGGTAAAAGGTAGTGGAATGTGTTAGGATGAGAGGGTGAGAGTTAAAAATCCTGTACTGTCGAGTGTGTCTAAATAAGGGCAAATCCCCTGTCCTGTATTCCTTTTCACATTTGTATTCAAGGATATCAGAGCAAACTGATCAAATGTTTGTCTGTGTTACTAACGTGCAGAGTAATTGTTGTTCCTATGTGTCCTTGCGAGGGTCTCAAGACAGTAGATAGAAACCCTGTATTCCCATTCAGCCTGCACAAAAAGTTCATTTTGCTTCTTTTCATGCCCATCGTCCTCTCATCAAACCCCGGGTGGATCTTTAGAGTCAGTGAGTCATGTTCCATATGGGGGTTGAAACAGCCTTATCATCATAGTGCTCTGCTTTGTGTCCTGACCATGCAATGTCTGATTCCAATGCAAAATTCAGAGATAAATCCATTGCAGGGCTTTTAAAAGTCTCACATATTCAAAATGTAGAAAAAAATAGTAAAGGTGTAAAACTTTTTCAAAGTATTCAGCTACTTTTTTTTTTTTCATTAACCAGTGGACTAAATTGCCTGCTGTGTATTTAATCCACAGCCCTACTCCAATCAAAAAGCCAATAAGGGGGTTTGATGCCCAACAAGGATGGCAATTTGATCTTATTGATTTTGCTCAAGTTTGCAAGGGATCAGCCAGTGAAGGGGTGGAGGGGGTGGAGGGCAGGTTCTGTAAACCATCTAGACTAAGTACTGCTCCCTTTGAGTTCTTGATGGATAATCACAATGCTAGGCTGTGAGGGATGTCTTAATTAACCTGTGGTGACTTGAGAAAGATGCCTAACAAAAGGCCTTTGTGGATTATTTGACAAACAAACACTTGCAGAATGAAGCAGGACCCTAGTAGTTTATTTCCATATGTAAAAAAATGATAGCTAGATCTTTGCATGTGATTGGAACATTAAACTCTCCATTGACAAGGTGAACAAAGCAGACATCTGCCAGTAAAAAATGATTGCACTGCTTTGAAATGAAGGCTGCAATGACTGTAATTACACTGAAATATCTGTCTTTGTTCCCCCCTTCTTAACAATATTAAACAAAGAAGCAAAACAAGGCTCTCTTTTGAATTAACGAGTAATTAACGAGATTGAAGTCCCTAAAGAGTCCTTACACACCACTGCTATAAAAACATTGCCTCTGTAATAAGGGTGCTTTATTGATTAACCCTACTGACTAAACATATCATGCTATGCATTATATATGTTTCTCTAAATCAGAATGTAAAAAGGAATCAATAGCACATTACATGTGTTTTAAATACTGTACACTATCTTAACAGCTGTGGTGTCCACACCATACCCAATAACAGAGAACACTGAGGTCAGAGTATTGACTCACACAGAGTATTTTCCTTTGAGATGTGTGCCCATGGTACAGTAAGTGTTTATCTGTCATATACAATAAGTAAAGCTACCAATTTGAAACTTGTTATTGAACCCAGGAGACTGTGAAATACTTATTGTATACGTGCTCTCCAAAGAAGAAAATGCAATTTTGTAAAAACAAGACATGACCTATATATTGACAGTTAATAAGTGATAGCAATAACCTTTCACATTCATTCCAGTGAAAGCCATGCTGAAGCGCTAGCATCCAGGATTAATCTTTTTACAAATGCAGAACACAGAGCATGGCAATGATGAAGGATAAGGATACATCTCTGGTCAGCTTTCTCCAATTTATCAGAAACCATTTAAAATAATAATAGAAGGAACTATAATAAAAACATTCAACCCTTGATATGAAGGAAGATGGTACCCAGTTTGTTTCTTCCTGTATGTTAAGGAGACAGACTGGTTGTGTATTGTAGGATCAGGTTTAGGGTATTCATAGTGGATATATAAATCAAAAGAGTCTTTGTGGCAGGGACAGGGTTAACTGGCCACTCTCCAGTTAGTGCAGATTGGTGCTAATTGGGAAGTGCCCACCTGGATAAAAGCAGGCAGAAATCCTGTGTTTGGTGGTTAGTTTTGAATCCGTGTTGTTGCTGTAAAAGCGAATGCCCAGCCTACGAACTGTGTTTTGTTTGAACATTTTGTGCTTTACACTGCAGTTTTCATCTTTGTTGCCGCGACCCTGCTACAGTCTTCTTCGATGAGTAGGAAGCTGCCAGAACAGCATTACGTTGAGCAAACACCACACTGATCAGATGTGCTTGAAAGGGGAGCAGCTGGCTGGCCAAACCATCAAAGCAAACCTCTGCTGGCGAGGAAGAACCAGGTGGCAGCTGAATAACACGCCCTGCTTCACTGCTAGATCAATGCAACCATGCACTCAAGGTGTGGGAAGTATGACAGGGTAGTTTAAAGCTTTTCATGGGACGCACATCCTGCTCATCAGCACATCAGCTGATGGACTTTTCCACATTTTATTGTGTTACAACATGGAATCAAAATGGATTTAATTACAAGTTTTTGCTACTGATCAACAAAAAAAAGTCCATAACGTCAAAATGAAAAATAAAATCTACAAATTGTTCTAAATTAATTACAAATATAAAACAGAAAATAATTGATAGCAAAGGTATTCACCCCCTTTGCTATAACACACCTAAATAAGCTCTGGTGCAACCATTTGTCTTTAGAAGTCACATAATTAGTTGAATGGAGTCCACCTGCATGCTATTAAGGTATTTCACATGATTTCAGGTTAAATACACCTGTCTCTGGGAGGTCCCACAGTTGGTTAGTACATTTCCTAACAAAAACTACAATATGAAGATGAAGGAACATTCAAAGCAAATCCGGAATAAGGTTCTTCAAAAGCACCAATCAGGGGTAGGATATAAGCATTTCCAAGGCATTGAATATCCCCCAGAGCACAGTAAAATCCATTATTAAGAAACTGAGAGAATATGGCACAACTGTGAATCTGTTTAGAACAGGCCGTTCTCAAAAACGGAGTATCCGGGCGAGAAGGGCACTAGTCAGGGAGGCCACCAAGAGGTCTATGGCAACTCTAAAGGAGTTACAGTCTTCCATAGCTCAGCTGGAAGACTCTACATATGGCTACAATAGCCCGGGTGCTTCACAAAACTGGCCTTTATGGGAGAGTGGCAAAAAGAATGCCATTGTTGAAAAAAACTCAAATCAAATCTCGGCTAGAGTTTGCCAGAAGGCATGTGGAAGACTGAGACCAAGTGGAAGAAGATTGTATGGTCTGATGAGACCAAAGTAGAGCTTTTTGGCCTCAATGCTAAGTGCTATGTTTGGCTCAAGCCTAACACTGCACATCGTCCTGAGAACCATCCCTATCGTGAAGCATGGTGGTGGCAGCATCATGTATGGGGATGCTTCTCTGTGTCAGGGCCTGGAAAGCTTGTGAAGATAGACGGCAAAATGGATGCAGTAAAGTACAGAGAAATCCTGGAGGAAAACCTGCTGAAGTCTGCAAGAGACCTGGGACTTGGGAGAAGATTCATCTTCCAGCAAGACAATGACCCAAACATACAGCCAAAGCCACATTGGAGTGGCTTAAAAACAAAAAGGTCAATGTCCTGGAGTGTCCCAGTCAAAGCCTGGACCTCAATCCAATTGAGAATATGTGGAAAGAGAAAATTCACCAAAGGTCCCCATCCAACTTGATGGAGCTTGAGCAATTTTGCAAAGAAGAATGGACAAAAATTGCAGTGTCCAGATATGCATAGCTGGTAGAGACTTATCAAAATAGACTCATGGTTGTAATTGCTGCTAAAGGTGCCTCTACCAAATGTTGACTCAAGGGGGTGAAAACTTATGCAATCAACTATTTTCAGTTTTGTATTTGTAATTAATTAAGAACAATTTGTAGATTTCATTTTTCACTTTGACATTATGGACTTTTTTGTGTTGATCAGTGGCAAACACTCCTAATTAAATCCATTTTGATTCCATGTTGTAACAAAATAAAATGTGGAAAAGTCCAAGGGGGGGTGAATACTTTTGAGAGCCACTGTACATGTTTTTTGTAGATCTTTACCAGAACACCCTGAAGCAAAATATTATATGCCTGATCTGAGACGAAACGGCCGAGATTCAATGGAGTGGTACTGACTGCTATGGGCTGTATAAATTGAGACAAAAAAAAAAGAAGCACGACTTGTCTTCTGAGCATCAAAGTGTATCCAATGTTCACTAGATCATCCTTGCTCATGCAGCAACATGTTCTCTGATTTTAATCAAAAGGGAACTGATAATCAGCAGCATAGTTGCAGAGAGCAATTTGTGTGTGGGTGATGCTTGAAAGACAAATGCTGTACCTTATACCAGTTGCTACTGAGTACACACACACATATGTTTGTAGACAAATATAACAAAACAATCAGTAACTTAATTTCTTTAAAGACACAGTAAAGCAGAGATGCATCATGCATTGTTGATGTACACTAATGATGACTTATAATAAAATAAACAGATATTGAGGCATGCATATTAGTGGACGTGTGGCTCAAATGTTCCTTCTTTGTTCCGTTTGTTTTTGGGGTTTTTTAGCATCTGAGTTTCCTGCACCTCTTCATGAAAAACTTGTGCCTGGCTCAGCTTGTATCCATTCTTACTTTATATGCATCGACATATGAATTAAAAGAAAACACACCTTTCCTACAACATATTCTCTTCAGGGCTGTGCTTTTAAAATATTGGCTCTTAGCTTTGATGCTTGTCAATTTTGAAACATCAAAGGTATTTAATGAACACAACCAAAGTTGTACTGCCTACGGAATGGCATTCAAAATAATATCCGTACCTGCATATTCATAATTGAAAGGCTCCACAGCTTTGAAGAACATGGGTTTATAATAGAGTACTTTAAATCAAAGCATACCTTCTTCCTTTTCAAATCATGAGTGTTGATAAGAGGAATAATATATGTACAACACTAGATCTGAATTCAATATAGCTCTATATTAAACGTACTACTGGTTCTGCTTATATGACGGAGTTCAGTATCCTTCACCAACCACTTGAAACACATCAAATAAGATGCAGTAAATGGGATTTTATACAGAATTAAGGCACCAATTGTCATCACGGATACCCATTCATAATTGTTATTCGACACATTCCTATTGTTTCCAAAGCATAACTAGAAACATTATTATTATTATTATTATTATTATTATTATTATTATTATTATTATTTATTTATTTATTAGCAGACACCGTACCCAAGGTGACTTACAGTTGTAAACAAAAAATGCACATGAAGAATTATAGTACAGTACAAGATACAAAATACAATGACTTCAGTCCTAATAAAAGCTAAGAATTATTCAGTTAATGACCATATTATAAATCAACACCATAAAAATAGATTAACATTAATTTAATAAAAACATACAGGAAAAAAAGTTTGTCTTGATTTCTTTGTAAGACATTTTGTTCTTTCATATGGGATGAGTCCTGCAAAGGAAAGGGAGTTAAGATCGAAAAGTATTCTGTTCAAAAGCCGAGGACCCACTCTGATAGATTAAGATAATCAAAATGCAAGGATGTTCAATATTTCACTCACAAGGAGGGCACAGAGCCAGCCCATGGTGTTGGCACAAGCAGGCTGCATTAAAATGTTATCGCAGTAGGGTGGCTGAAATATGAACAAGATGTGACAGGTAATAATTAGATTCTGAAAAGATGAAAATGAACCTTATACAGTACACTTATATTCCGTTTTAATGTGTTCCCCTCGTCACCTCAATCGGACACGTTTCTTTAGAAATCTGTTTTATAAAACAAGAAGGCAGATGGGTTATTGGTTGTTAATTATATATGTTAACATTACTGCAGTAAATTGCTTTTCCCTGTGTGTGGCAGGGCGGCTGAATGGTGACATACCCAGACCAGGAAGCTGACACAGAGGCAGGTACTTGCAGGTTGAAAGCACTGCTGCATGTTTTTAAATCAAAAGGATGTCCAAAAAAACACAGCTCACAAAGCCAAAATAAAAAAAAAAAAGTTAAACAAAAACAAATCTCGCACACAAATAATATTCCAAAAACAAGTGCAGTGCTGGTCCTCCCAGCACGAGTAGCAATTGTATTTTTTTTCTTTTAAATCCTTCTCTCTAGTTCTTTCTCCTTCCAAACTACCACACCAAACAAATTATTTTTCTCCCCTTATATCCTCTGTGGCTGGAGCCTAATTACTCATTAATTATTCAATAAAAGCTCTAGTCACATTCTCACGGGTGTTTGGCAGGGATAGGAATTAACCCCATCCCTGCCAACCACCACCAACACACAAACCAAACAAGTACAGCAAATCCTTTTAACCACACCCCCAGGCTAATCCCTTTCTTTTTAAATCAACCCACAGCAACACATTAATCACAAGCAGAGCGTTTCTGCCCTGCCACACTGCTTATACTGTGCTTTTACTGGCTTTGAGTTTTATAAGGATATGTACAAAAAGGGAAGTCATGCCATGGTGGTGGTGGTAGTTCAACCAGCACTAAAACTGGAATGTCATGGTTCTTAAATAAACCTTTAACTTCATGTATGAATCATACATGTGTGGCACAGGTGTGTCATTTCAAGTTGAAGCATGGCAAAGCAAAGACAAGTGACCCAGCACATTTACCATGCTTTATATTATTTAAGAGAGTCAACTATAAGTCACTGAGGTTGAAATTCCCTCTTCAGTATTGGTGTTTCGCTCTCTGATGTGTTTATCTTACTCTATCCTTGCATTCGGGAGGAAAGCATTCACTTATGGTTTTGTTTAATGTCTTGGAGCATGACTAATGCCAAAATTGCTTTCATGCTCAGACTCCTACAGTATATTATATGATAGCTATTTTATCAATGAAACTTCCCCCTCCATGAAAACACTATTAAACACATCAATCACTGTACTAATCTAAAAAAAAAAATCATTCAGTTAACTCAGAAAAAAAACTTTTTTTTTATATGGTACTTAATAATGGGTCCTTTATCTTGCAAGGTAAATGTGAAACGATAATGATGTATATCTTGCATGAGCAACACTCAAACATTCCCTTTGATCCTTGAAACTAGGGCTTTCTGAATACATACATACAAAAATTACAGAATAATATTCCCTTTTAGTACTACTTCCTTAGCCTAAATCTACTAAAATAATGAGGAATAAAGAGTAATCCTGGCACCTTTTTCCATTTTTGAGTAAGATTAAAGAAACACGCACATACAACCTTCCCCTAGTAAGAAAATACTTCTGATTAGATGTGAACTCTTTCAATAATTTATCCCTGATTTGAAAGGCAATTAATACATTTCTTTAGATTTTAGTTATTCATAGCAACTCCTACTGCTTAGAGATATAGTATTTTCCTTATTGATAATACATAGCAGGAGTCAGCTCATAATATTAACCAAGAATTGTGTATCATTGAAATTGTGAAATAACACTGATATAGCACCATTCATACTGCTGAAAGCAAAGAAACTAACAGCAGCCAGGAACATGAATATCAAAGTGGATTTAGTTAATTAAAAAAAGCTTTGAAAAAACAGTCACAAGTCATGGCTCAGATGTTTATGTCATTTTGATGGATTAGTTTGTGATGTATAATTTATAAATGTTAGACTGCCATTCAAATCTACAGTGTTCCATATGGATTTAAAATAAGACCGGAGTGAGCTCTCTAAAACCTCATTATTTTTTATTAAAAAACAAAACAAAAAACAAAACAAGATTTGAAATTTATGCAGAGCTGGTTCGGTACTTATAGGTGACATCATTCAATTCCAGGATGTATAATGAAGTGTTATTTGAATAGCTGTTAGGTAAGGCGCCCATGGTGCAAAACGAAAACAGTTCCAAATCCCCTGTAAATGAAAAGATAATATGGAGCTTGTATTTCACACAGCATTCATCTGTGAATCAGAGGAAGTAATCAAAGTAACAAACAAATCATCAGCAACACAGACACGAAATAATACACAAACAAGCGACAACGACGTGCATGACAGTTAGTATATTTACCTGGAGCTCAAGACACAGTTTGCAAACTGAAGTATTTGGTAGCCAAGTGCAATTGACTCAAACGAAGTATGAAAAATGTCATAAAAACTAAATAAACTTTTGAAGCAAGACAAAACAATCACTTACTTCAACAAGCACAACAAGCACAAATAAATAAAGAAATAATCGAAATGTTAAATTGCCACGCTAGCCTATTTTTGAAAGCTTGTTTAGATTTCCCCCTGTTTATGAACGGAAAATAAAAAAAGGAAACACGAAATAATCATTCTGAAATTTTGCTTTGGGACTGGGAAGTTTGATTAGGATTGGGTTAGTCATTATGAATCCTAATACTAGTTCAGGTTTGGGCTCAGCTCTAATAACCTTAACTTTCAAAATGGAAAAATTAATCATGATTACTTTATTTTGCAATCAGTATATATATAATTTTGGCATTATTCATGCTCCTAGACATTAAACAAAACCATAAGTGAATGCTTTCCTCCTGAATGCAAGGATAGTGTAAGATAAACACATCAGTACTCCATATAATATATATATATATATATATATATATATATATATATATATATATATATATATATACACACACACACACACACACACACACACACACACACACACACATATACATCACATATACATCACTCTGACAGACACCCATCTGAAAACAATACATATTTTTATAATGCTGCTGCTTCAGTGTCAGCTCCCAGGATTTATAATCAGAAAGCAGGATACATGAAAGTCCCATGAGTTTAAAAGGAGCGTGGGGGAGATTAAAGGATGCATTTGCTGTGAATTTTTCATCTGTGCGCAGGTCAATTTCAACCGTCATGACAAAGAGAGGATCAGTTACCCCCTCATCCCTGTAAACAATGAATCAATTGTTCTGCAAAAGTTATTTCTTCAATGGGTATTCCTGTACTTGTTAAGTTTGTGTATTTTACAGAGTATTAACATTTTAGAGAGTGTAGTATGCGTCTCTATTGTCTGGCATTTCCAAAGATAGTGCCTAGTTACAGTTATCTAATACCAAACAACTGTTTCTCGTCTTCATTTTATTCTACTCCTTTCTTGTACTTCTGAGAACAGTTACTGGGCATCGGGAGCATTTAATTGCCCAAAGAGTGTTCTCACAGTCATATTGAACAGACAGTTTCAGCGCCTATGGTGTACGACTAAGTTTGGCAGGCTTCTACCTTTTACACAAATCATCATGCTGCTGACAAAACTATCAGATAAACACATCTGCTTCCAGATGCAATATGACAATGTGACAGCGTATGCTGACAAGTTTTTGATCTGCATAATTTCAATATGGTTTGTGTATTTTTTTTTTAAGTGACTTCTAAAATGACTTGTTTTCTAATCTTAATAGAAACACTTATAAACACCCAGTGGAAAAGTGCATTCAACTAAATCAATGTATCCCCAAGAGCCATTTATTTCAATAAATCTTATTAGGTACTGTATGTATTTTTCTTTTTTTAATTACTGTACCGGTACATTTAATAAATGTTTTATTACTTTCCAAATACACAAAGTTCTCTCAATGGATTTTTAAAATCTCATCTGTGGAGGCACACATGCATGCATTTCTCATTTCTTCAATAAATATTGTAATATGAAGGGCCAGGGTTTATTTATTTTTTTTTTTTTTGAGAACCTTGCTTCTTGTAAATATGCCCTTTTATGTTCTAACAGGGGCTGATATAAATACACTGTGATTAAACTTCTAAACCCATTGTGCTATAGACACCTTTTCCAGATGTCCAGCCCTTAAGGATCACTAACGCTCGTGGTAATAAATAGCTTTGCTAGTATAATGTGTCTGATAAGGAGGGACAGCGTCTTCTTCCAGTAGTAGGCTGTTGGGACCTCACTGGCAGAAATCAGATGAAAATCCATGTATTGGTGACGACGGTATCTGTTTGGTTTTTCCATCAGTAGAATGTACCCTCTTGTTGATTGGTTGGTTGGTGGATTAATTTCTGCACACAGCTGAGTGTTCTACCCCACCATCCCTCTAGATCTGTGTATTTCTGAAGTACCCCTAGATAAAAGCAAATGGGAATAATGCCTCGCATTTACTTACTTATTATCATTTTTGCATACCTCTGTAAGGTTGACTGGGATTTAAAACCAGATAAAAGCTATTCTCTTACTACTTACTATATTAAACAAAACACTTGACAGTTCTTTTACTACAATTAGCACTGACATAAAAGGACAACGCATCATGATCTAATTAGAGGGTGGGCTTGCTCTGAAGTTTGAGATGCAAAGAGGGGACATTTCTATAAAGTTCTAAAATTAACAGGAAGTACCAAATGAGATCTGAAGAATAAAAACAAATATGAACTTTTGCAGTTAAGAACATAAGAACATAAGAACATAAGAAAGTTTACAAACGAGAGGAGGCCATTCGGCCCATCTTGCTCGTTTGGTTGTTAGTAGCTTATTGATCCCAAAATCTCATCAAGCAGCTTCTTGAAGGATCCCAGGGTGTCAGCTTCAACAACATTACTGGGGAGTTGATTCCAGACCCTCACAATTCTCTGTGTAAAAAAGTGTCTCCTATTTTCTGTTCTGAATGCCCCTTTTTCTAAACTCCATTTGTGACCCCTGGTCCTTGTTTCTTTTTTCAGGCTGAAAAAGTCCCTTGGGTCGACACTGTCAATACCTTTTAGAATTTTGAATGCTTGAATTAGGTCGCCACGTAGTCTTCTTTGTTCAAGACTGAACAGATTCAATTCTTTTAGCCTGTCTGCATATGACATGCCTTTTAAGCCCGGAATAATTCTGGTCGCTCTTCTTTGCACTCTTTCTAGAGCAGCAATATCTTTTTTATAGCGAGGTGACCAGAACTGCACACAATATTCAAGATGAGGTCTTACAAGTGCATTGTACAGTTTTAACATTACTTCCCTTGATTTAAATTCAACACTTTTCACAATGTATCCGAGCATCTTGTTAGCCTTTTTTATAGCTTCCCCACATTGCCTAGATGAAGACATTTCTGAGTCAACAAAAACTCCTAGGTCTTTTTCATAGATTCCTTCTCCAATTTCAATATCTCCCATATGATATTTATAATGTACATTTTTATTTCCTGCGTGCAGTACCTTACACTTTTCTCTATTAAATGTCATTTGCCATGTGTCTGCCCAGTTCTGAATCTTGTCTAGATCATTTTGAATGACCTTTGCTGCTGCAACAGTGTTTGCCACTCCTCCTACTTTTGTGTCGTCTGCAAATTTAACAAGTTTGCTTACTATACCAGAATCTAAATCATTAATGTAGATTAGGAATAGCAGAGGACCTAATACTGATCCCTGTGGTACACCGCTGGTTACCACACTCCATTCTGAGGTTTTTCCTCTAATCAGTACTTTCTGTTTTCTACATGTTAACCACTCCCTAATCCATGTACATGTGTTTCCTTGAATCCCTACTGCGTTCAGTTTGAGAATTAATCTTTTGTGCGGGACTTTGTCAAAAGCTTTCTGGAAATCTAAATAAACCATGTCATATGCTTTGCAATTATCCATTAGGGGGGGGGGGGGGGGGGGGGGGGGGGGGGGGGGGGGGGGGGGGGGGGGGGGGGGGGGGGGGGGGGGGGGGGGGGGTGGGAGGGGGGGGGGGGGGGGGGGGGGGGGGGGAGGGGGGGGGGGGGGGGGGGGGGCGGGGGGGGGGGGGGGGGGGGGGGGGGGGGGGGGGGGGGGGGGGGGGGGGAGGGGCGATGTTGCATCCTCAAAAAAATCAAGCAAGTTAGTTAGGCACGATCTCCCTTTCCTAAAACCATGTTGACTGTCTCCCAGTACCCTGTTACCATATAGGTAATTTTCCATTTTGGATCTTATTATAGTTTCCATAAGTTTGCATATAATAGAAGTCAGGCTTACTAGTCTGTAGTTACCTGGTTCAGTTTTGTTTCCCTTTTTGTGGATCGGTATTACGTTTGCAATTTTCCAGTCTGTCGGTACCACCCCTGTGTCAAGAGACTGCTGCATGATCTTGGTTAGCGGTTTGTAAATTACTTCTTTCATTTCTTTGAGTACTACTGGGAGGATCTCATCCGGCCCAGGGGATTTGTTTATTTTAAGAGCTCCTAGTCCCTTTAACACTTCTGCCTCAGTTATGCTAAAGTTATTTAAAACTGGATAGGAACTGGATGACATGTGGGGCATGTTGTCAGTATCTTCCTTTGTAAAAACTTGTGAAAAGTAATCATTTAACATATTTGCTATTTTTTTTTCTTCCTCTACGATTTTGCCATTTGTATCTCTTAAACATTAAACACTTGGTCACTCTGTCCATGCCTGTGCAAGTCAGTGATAGCTGGGTGCAAGTAAAATGGAACCCACAGACCAGAATGCACTGTGCTTCTGTGTAGTATCTGCAGTATTATGAAAGAGTTGAGTCATTTATTACATATTACAAAGAGACATACATAACGCACCACTCATTATTTGTCAAAAGGACCCAGATACAGCATTCCCTGTATGCCCTTTACTTCCCTTTACTAGCGTTTGAGAAACAGGAATGAAGGGGCATGTCCTTTGTTATATCATGCCATGGCTATTGCTACCCATCCTTTTCCAAAGTCATACTCCTTACAATCCAGCAGTCATACTCCTTACTGTACCTACACTCTGAGTGCTCTATTTTTGTATCAGCGTAACTGGCCTCCTGTGCAGAATAAGCTTGGCTTTACCCTACACAATTGCACGTGTCTGTAGCATGTCCCAGGGACCCTGTTAACAATTACAGGTACTGGGATTAAAAACAAAACTACAAATAAATACATATCTGCAAAATGCAGCACACATTGTCCCCACATCAATGATTACTGCAAACACAAACCCTGGCACGCATCCTGAAATATTTTTTTTCTTCAATCCATAATGTGCAAGACAGCAGATGATAAGTCATTGGCATGTGTTGTCACACCCTCCTGTCAGCACAAACGTATTGAATTGCATTCACAGCTATTGCTCCTCATGGTTTCAGTGAGAATGGTGGTTTGCTCTAGCAATGGCCTTGTGATAGCTGTTTTAAAAATGAAACCTAGGGAAGCAGCTGGCAAGGTCAACTATGGGTTAATGGAAATGACGAAAGTTAGTCAGTGAGACATTGGCGTCTTGGATGATGAATAGTTATTCACCAATTATCATTTAGCACCTTACAAGAATTCTAAACCTGGGAACTAATTACTTTTCTTTGTATCTGCCTGTGAGGACGAGACCCTCACTGTAATATTGAATTGGCTGTTATTGTGATTACTTTTGTAATTGTTATTCTACTGATGACAGCACCATCGTTTATTATATATTGTACATGCTCTTGATCAAGTGTGTTTGATATATGACGCTGTATTGCTGTATTTAGATTAGGGTGCTTCCATTCATGAAGTTGCCATAGCTATACATGTGGAACAAGGGTTTTGTTATAGCTATATGTTCGGTAATCTTCCAGTAGAAGGGGTAATGCTAATTTTCAGTCTTTACTGACAATACTTAAGGACTAATGAATAATAATGACAGTGAGAATAATAACAAGTAAACAATATAGTAGCTTAGTGATCAGGTTGTAAAGAAATAGGTATAAATGAGAAGAAACATGTTTAACATAAAATATGAATTTAAAAGTATGAATGTTTAATAATAGTTTATTTTTGTATAACAAAAGTGGAGAGTTGGGCCTCATAGAACAATGATACTGTGTGATTAGTATGCAATAAAAAAAATAGTGGCTGCTTCTTTATTAGTGCATGAAGATTTTTCCAAGATAACTCTCGTAGACAGAAAATAACAATACTAATGCAGTTTGTGATTATGCCAATTTATATTTCTTTTTTTCAGACAAAAACACTGTATCCAGGGGGAATCCTTCTGTAATCTTTCACTTAGAGCATTATGAGTTAAGGGGAGAAATGATCCACAGTGTTTATTCCTACCACCTTTTCACATGTTTTATTTTGCATCTATAGGTGTCATTTTCTTTCAGCACACTTCTAAAGGCAATAGGCAAACAGCTAACGAGGTAGGTTTTCTTTTCTCTGTGGTTCCCAGTCACAGGCTTGAATCCTAGGATTATTTGAGACTCATTAGTTTGATTGTGTGGGAAAGACAATGACTTCCAAGCACAGTCTGCAGTTACGCAACCCCTTCAGGGCTTCTTATGATCCCTTTTCTCATCGTCACTTCCAGTTAAAATTACCAAATCTCATTTTTATATCTATATTGTTTCAATTGGAACAACATTTGTAAATCAGCCTTAAATAGTTTGTTAAAAACAAAGTGACAAATTTTTCTGTGAGTGGTTATAGACCATTGGTTAAAGCACACAATAACATCATGGACCATCTCAGCCAAGTCATTTCTGAGGAGATTGGAACCAATACATGTGAATAATGAAGCATAAGTGCCTGTAAGAGTACACATTAAGTGCCTTTAGGTACACGGTAATTACAGTGTAAATGCATGTGTTGTTACATAGCAATTACATTGTAAAATACAAACATACAAGTAAATACAGGGGAATTACAAAAGACGCTAGAAAATGCCAACATATCATAATAGTTCAATACTGACTGCCGTAAGCTGTTTTATCATTTCCCTTCTCCTTTTCTTAAACTTATGAGCATTTTTAAATTGCTTTTGACCTGTTTGTTCCCCAGATTGGCCACATGTTTGTTCATTGTAAATATGTTCAAATGCCATTCTCCTGCTTTAAAAGTGCTAATAGCACTGGATAGAAAATCGTGATAGATCTGGATATATTACCTGAAAATATTCCAGTAGCAGTCATTACTGTTTGTAAATTGACACCTCAGAATATGCTTGTTGACCTTATATAACAATCAAATCGTCATGGTGTATTAATCATAATGCCTTGGAGAACAATTATGGTGATATTTATGAATGCAGAAAATATCCATTCCTACTGTAAATCTCTATAAGATTTGAACCTCATGCAGTAATGAATAACCTATTCTGAAGGGCAATTTAACATTGACAGAGGATAACAAGAACTGGCTGCTGTTGTAAAAGGTATTTAACCCATTAAGTACCAAGTACATTTTTCTTTTAAAAGAAAAAACACAACACAAGCTGTACTTATGTAATTTGATACATTACATTTGACCTTAACTTTTGCAGTTAATAAAATTAGGATAAGTTATCATACTGTAACAAGTAAAGATGCTTCAAAAAATGTTCTAAAAAAATTACAAAGTATCCTGTCCTCAAATGAGGACAATGGCATTTAATGGGTTAAAGTAGAATACCTAAACTGATTCAGTACAACCAAGGTTTGCATGGCAACCCTGCTATCTACATGGAAGCAATTTAATAGTACCTCGCTTGCCAGGGTACTGGTGCATCTTCACAGACACACAGGAATATATTAAGACCGTCTGGAGATTATTATAGCAATAGGATCTTAATAGGTAATGTGTTTTCAAGCCCATTGGAAGTATGCAGACAGGCTTATAATGAAGGACAGTGATAAGGCCACTTCTTTGTGGACTTTAAAATAATGCATAAAAAAGCAATGACATGGAAACTTGGAATCTCAGCTGCTGGATGTAAAGAATAATATGAATATGAAAAGCAAATCACTGTGGATTTTGTGAATTCTGATTCTTAGTTTTGTTTATACAGCTATGGCTATGACTAAAACTGTTGCATCACCTAGAAACATAATTTTGATATTTTATTTACCATCATGTAATCAAAGAAACATATATATGCCTATATATATGTGTGTGTGTGTGTGTGTGTGTGTGTGTGTGTGTGTGTGTGTGTATATATATATATATATATATATATATATATATATATATATATATATATATATATATATATATATATGTAAAAGTCTACTGGAAGCCATAATAGTAGTACAGTATTTCATGTTAGATTTCAAAATGCCACATTTTTCAATTTCTGTCAGTTTTTTTGTTAAGTATATGGAAAACTACAAAAAGCTGTATGTAATTCAACATGTTAACCTAATATTATTCAGCAGGCTTCATTCGACTTTATGAAGCAAAATGTGTTCATTCTATATGGTGAGGCAAAACCTTTGGCCTGTTGTAATGCTGGCCCATTTGGTTTGCTGGTTCTTTATGCTTTCCAATGATGCTAGTTGCTTTCCACTGATGGTCAGGTCTGCAAAGAGCTACTTCATGCTTGTTTATGTTATGAAAAACAATTGTGTAAGGTCACAGTGATAATGTTTGGAGTTGTTTGGTGCTGTGTTAGGGCAGAGCGAAGTGCTAAAAATGATCTTATGTGATCTGCTGAAGTGCTTGTATAATCTTGAGTAATTCCCACGTGGGCTGTATGTCTGCTGTAGCTGGGTGCAACAAGTAATAAAAACAAATAGATGAAGACTAAAGTAAATGTATATTGATTTATAAAGCAAGATTTATTCTCACTATACCCACTGTAGATCAAGTTATTTAATATGATTCAGTGGCAAAGCAACACAATGATGTTTCTGTCATCTACAAATATACATTATGTTTTAGACTAGGAGTAAACACAATAAATAAGATAAATGCATATATTTGGTAAAACACTGTTGCTGAAACATATATAGCAAAGAATAGGCAATTTAAAACAGTAAGTTTCCCCAATTACAAGAGATGTGCATTAATTATTCATCCTAATTAATACTGTGCATGCTTCGCGCAGTCATGTTAACTTAATTTCTTCGCTTGCCCCTCAATGTAACAGCTGTGAGGACATAAATGGCCTTTATATTACCATAAATTAATGAAAGATGCTACAAAGATGTGAAAGGAATAGCTTATTATTATTATTATTATTATTATTATTATTATTATTATTATTATTATTATTATTATTATTATTTCAGCAGGCTGTGCTATACAGCAGGGGCTACAGGGAAAATTAACTTGAAGTTTGGATTTACTTATTATAGAGATTTATCATGGAGTGAGCAGTATTGACTTTAAATATTTCTTTCACGAAAAATGTTCTTGACTGTTAATAGTGATCATTACCAAGACAAAGGTTTGTTTCATGTGTCTTTTTGAAATTTGAATCCATTCAAAGAAAATCAGAAAAACAAAATCAGGCAGGGCTCAAAAGAGTGCTACCCACACTTTGTGCTGTTGAGTATGTTTTAGTTATTTTGAACTCATACATCGACTCAGGCTTCTCATATATTTCATCTATATGTACAGTAGATGAAGAAAGTTACTGCTTCTCAATCACTTCAGTTCTCTCTGCGATGCAGTCGATCTACTTGTCAAAGAGGTATGTGCATGCATGAAGGTGCTCTGCAGGTTGGCATCTCAAATTATATTCCCAACACCCCTCCATCTGCAGCATTCATTCAAAGTACCTTCAGTGTGTAATTATGCAAGCCCTGAATTTAAATACTTTAGCCAAGAACATCATTTGAATCATGTTGTGATGGGACCAACAATTAGAAACCTCCCTGGTCTTTCTTCTGCATTTAAAAGGGGTAGCTTGCTGAGCTGCATGTAATTACAATAGAGTTTAAGAGGGTATCTGTGATTAAAGCTGAATTGAAGAACCTCAACCAAAAGAAAAAAATGTGGAGGATAATTTTCTTTATAAACGTTTACTTGGATAGTTTTATAAAATGCTTTATGATGGTGAACATTAATAGTATTTGGATTGCCACTTGTCATAGCAGTACAACTTGCACTGATATTTGACTCTTCTTTGCAGTGGTTACTATCTCTAAGGTGCTTGATTCACTGACCTGATCTATTATGCCAAAATGAACCGCAGGTACTGTAACTGTTCTATTAAATGCAACATGTACGTCAATCTCATCTGACATTTTTCTGGAGGCCATTTTTATCAAAAGTGTTTAAAATAGGCTCCCGAGTGAAGCATCCAGTAAAATCGCTCCATGAGGATGTGCCCTATAGCCTGGAGATCGCAAGTTCCTGGGGGGTGGCGCACAATTGGCCCAGCGCCGCCCTGGAGGAGAGAGGGTTAGGTCGGCCAGGGTGTTCCCGGCTCACCGCTCACCAGCGACCCCTGTGGTCTGGCTGGGCGCATGTGGACTTGCCTGTAAGTCCCTTCAGCTTCCACCAAACACAATGAATCTTGGTTTTGATTGATAGCGGCGGGATCACATCCTAAAATGGCACTGTATTTAATCATTACCGAATGATATGGGAACAAACAGTACGTGGATTTAGAGCCTCAATCTCCTGCCACTCTGTCATCAGTCTATTCATCTCAAGATGGAATTGTTGAAAGAAAGCAGAAAATATCCTAAGAACAGCATGAAATAATACAATTGTCCATAGCTTCAAATTGCTCAACCAGAAGTCTAAGGTAAAACTATTACATGACCAATGCCTTCTTCGGTGCACTTCAGTTTTACCTAACAATACAATTATTATCAAAGACTGAAATCTGCATTGCAAGAATTTTATCCAAGAGGTAACCATAACTAAATGCTATAGACCGCCAGATTCAGACGGTGAGCACAATAATCTGTTATACAATGACATTAGAAATGTGTGTAGCAAAGGAGAAGCCATACTAATGGGGGATTTCAACTTCCCCCAAATAAAATGGGAAAACCCGGTGGGTAGCGCGAAGGATGAAATAGAAATGGTGGAAATGACAAATGACTGCTTCCTAACACAATTTGTGAAGGCACCCACTAGAGGGGAGGCATGCCTTGATTTAGTCTTTTCAAATAACGAAGATAGAATAACTAGAACAGAGGTCAGAGAACCACTGGCAAACTCAGACCATAATATGGTCTCATTTGAAGTGTTTTTTAAATCCCCAAAAGTAAAGACTAAAGTTAAGGTTTACAATTTTAGAAAAGCAAACTATGAAGGCATGAAACAGAGACTAACAGAAGTAGATTGGAGTAAAATAGAGAAAACACCCACAGAAGAAGGATGGTTGTTCTTCAAAAATGTAGTACTAGAGGCGCAAAACAATTACATCCCTAAAGTAGACAAATCTAAATGTAAAACTAAATTGCCAAAATGGTTTAATAGATCAATTAAAAAAAATATTCAGCGAAAAAAGGCACTTTACAGAGCATTAAAAAAGGACCAAAAAGAAAGTACGCAGAAAGAGTACACAGAACTGCAAACGCAAGTCAAAAAGGAAGTTAGAAAGGCCAAGAGAGAA
The DNA here is from genome assembly GCF_017654505.1 of Polyodon spathula. Classification (NCBI taxonomy): domain Eukaryota; kingdom Metazoa; phylum Chordata; class Actinopteri; order Acipenseriformes; family Polyodontidae; genus Polyodon; species Polyodon spathula. The sequence goes on along the minus strand of NC_054553.1, from coordinate 2,040,752 downwards.
ATAGAAATGAACATTGCTAAGGGAGCTAAAACCAATTCCAAAATGTTTTTCCAATATTACAACAGCAAGAGAACATTCAAAGAGGAGATTAAATGTTTAAGAGATACAAATGGCAAAATCGTAGAGGAAGAAAAAAAAATAGCAAATATGTTAAATGATTACTTTTCACAAGTTTTTACAAAGGAAGATACTGACAACATGCCCCACATGTCATCCAGTTCCTATCCAGTTTTAAATAACTTTAGCATAACTGAGGCAGAAGTGTTAAAGGGACTAGGAGCTCTTAAAATAAACAAATCCCCTGGGCCGGATGAGATCCTCCCAGTAGTACTCAAAGAAATGAAAGAAGTAATTTACAAACCGCTAACCAAGATCATGCAGCAGTCTCTTGACACAGGGGTGGTACCGACAGACTGGAAAATTGCAAACGTAATACCGATCCACAAAAAGGGAAACAAAACTGAACCAGGTAACTACAGACCAGTAAGCCTGACTTCTATTACATGCAAACTTATGGAAACTATAATAAGATCCAAAATGGAAAATTACCTATATGGTAACAGGGTACTGGGAGACAGTCAACATGGTTTTAGGAAAGGGAGATCGTGCCTAACTAACTTGCTTGATTTTTTTGAGGATGCAACATCGATAATGGATAATTGCAAAGCATATGACATGGTTTATTTAGATTTCCAGAAAGCTTTTGACAAAGTCCCGCACAAAAGATTAATTCTCAAACTGAACGCAGTTGGGATTCAAGGAAACGCATGTACATGGATTAGGGAGTGGTTAACATGTAGAAAACAGAAAGTACTGATTAGAGGAAAAACCTCAGAATGGAGTGTGGTAACCAGTGGTGTACCACAGGGATCAGTATTAGGTCCTCTGCTATTCCTAATCTACATTAATGATTTAGATTCTGGTATAGTAAGCAAACTTGTTAAATTTGCAGACGACACAAAAGTAGGAGGAGTGGCAAACACTGTTGCAGCAGCAAAGGTCATTCAAAATGATCTAGACAAGATTCAGAACTGGGCAGACACATGGCAAATGACATTTAATAGAGAAAAGTGTAAGGTACTGCACGCAGGAAATAAAAATGTACATTATAAATATCATATGGGAGATATTGAAATTGGAGAAGGAATCTATGAAAAAGACCTAGGAGTTTTTGTTGACTCAGAAATGTCTTCATCTAGGCAATGTGGGGAAGCTATAAAAAAGGCTAACAAGATGCTCGGATACATTGTGAAAAGTGTTGAATTTAAATCAAGGGAAGTAATGTTAAAACTGTACAATGCACTAGTAAGACCTCATCTTGAATATTGTGTTCAGTTCTGGTCACCTCGCTATAAAAAAGGATATTGCTGCTCTAGAAAGAGTGCAAAGAAGAGCGACCAGAATTATTCCGGGCTTAAAAGGCATGTCATATGCAGACAGGCTAAAAGAATTGAATCTGTTCAGTCTTGAACAAAGAAGACTACGTGGCGACCTAATTCAAGCATTCAGAATTCTAAAAGGTATTGACAGTGTCGACCCAAGGGACTTTTTCAGCCTGAAAAAAGAAACAAGGACCAGGGGTCACAAATGGAGTTTAGAAAAAGGGGCATTCAGAACAGAAAATAGGAGACACTTTTTTACACAGAGAATTGTGAGGGTCTGGAATCAACTCCCCAGTAATGTTGTTGAAGCTGACACCCTGGGATCCTTCAAGAAGCTGCTTGATGAGATTTTGGGATCAATAAGCTACTAACAACCAAACGAGCAAGATGGGCCGAATGGCCTCCTCTCGTTTGTAAACTTTCTTATGTTCTTATGTTCTTATGTTCTAAAGGGTCTTTATTATGGAGCACTGACTTAATCCTCTTGAAGGGTGTGAGAGGCCATTAGTTAGATTGCAGAAAGACTGTTAGTTTCTGTAAATGTCTTTTTTCAGTTTGTTTGGGTTTCTCTCTCTCTCTCTCTCTCTCTCTCTCTCTCTCTCTCTCTCTCTCTCTCTCTCTCTCTCTCACTGTTGTATAAATTACACTAATCTCAAAGGAGAGGGAGGTTGGGTGAGGTTTTGCATTTATAATGAGCAAGTAAAAATCTAGAAATATGTAAACAACACATTTATTTTAAACATTCTTTCCTTTTTGCCTCTAAAATTATTTCAAAAGAACGAAACCTGGACACAAGTAAAAATAAGGTTTCATTTTTTAACAATACAAAACAACAGCAACTCTCAGGGTATGTGCAAAAACAAGCCATGCAATTTAATGTATGTTAATTTACTCTTTAGAATTCAAATGTGCTTGTAATGAGAAATGTGATTGTCTCATTATCAAGGCTTATACTAATTCAATGTGTGCAAGTTCATTTTTTTCTTTTTTATTAACTTCTGGCGTGGTCTTCTATACCACTCTCTGGAAACACGTAAAGCAGTGTTTTGCGGTTAAGGCTGAACAATTTGTTTTATAGAAATCATCGTTGGAAAGTTAATACGCATTTGAAGTTTAAACTGTAGAAATTAGACTGAAGCAGCTGTGTGGCTGTACAGGTGATTTCCAATGTGATTTGTGTGCTTTATGAAACATCATTAAAGCAGACTGGAACGAATATATTTGGTATTATGCGGATTACCTCAAAGAAATACCAACAACCTCATTAAGACACCTTTATAGTGGAAATCTAGCTGGGCAGCTGTGAAACCCTTCTCTGTATTCTCATTGCCAGGATACAGAATCTCAGCAAGGACTGACCCAATTTTGTATCTAAATCCAAGTTTTAACAATGCAATACATGTGCACATGCAATACTGCAGACAAGAGTCTTTAAATGTGTTTCAGATTTATTTTAGAGGTTATCTAGTCAAGAAAGTTGTATTTAAATATACTGATACAGCAGTATGTGTGAAAAAATGCAACTGCAATGCATTGAGAAAGACTTCCAGTAAAAACGCTTGTCTTCAGGACATTGAGAAACATGAATAAATAATGACAGAGAACTCACACAATGCAATATTAAATGTGTACAGCTATGGCCAAAAGTTTTGCAATAATTTTAGGATTGAATACATAACAAATAAAAGAAAAGAAAAACTATGCACATCATTTAGATCTTTTATTTAAATCATGTAATCAAAGAAACAGCAAAATGATATTGCAAAAGTCTAACAGAAGCCATAATAGTAGTAGAGTATTTCATGTTAAGTTTCTCTGCTTTTCTATTTTTTGTCAGTTTTTCATTAAACATCTTTTAACACCCCAATCGGTCACTCCAATCTGAGGATACCAGAAATAAACTCAGGTGGTAGATGCTTCTACTATATTGCACTGACATTATGGAAGGAGCTGTCCAGTATTGTAAGGGAAGCGCCCTCATTGATGTTTTTAAATCTTGATTAAAAACATATTTTTATAGTCTGGTGTTTTATAGTCTTTTTTTTCTCGTGTAAAGCGCTTTGTGGTGGCCCTCGTTAAAGGCGCGATACAAAAATAAAGATTGATTGATTGATAATAGAGGGAGAACAGAACAGCACAGTTACAGATTTTGATAATAAAGGTTTCATATCCCATACACCCTGAAACCCCACAGAATAGATCTACAGTAGGAGCAGAATTGTGTGATCTGTCGAGTTACACAAATGGCCCTTCAAGTTGTTTTGGAGCTGAAATCAGTGGACTTTGAGCTCAATAGTATGTCAGTAGTTTTGCACTAAATGCTGCTGGGACCTGTGATGTGATCACAGCAGATATCTGCGCTTTTGTTCCTCTCCTGCAAACTGGCAGCTCACCTCTTTTGCCAATTCCTTTCAAGCAGCTCAAGCAGATCTGTAATCTTTCCTCCTGCCTGCTAAGGGACTAAGTAATCACTTACAACCTTAGAACTTAGAAGTGTTATTCCAGCACTAGTAATTAATACTAAAATGTGAAAAATGCCTGAGGCCATCATATTGTGGGAATATAAACTAGTTTCAAGGCAGCGTCCATTTGGCTTTGTTCCAAAGACTCGTTTCTTTCATTACACTACATATATGTTACATGCATGGAGGCTGTGTGGTCCAGTGGTAAAAGAAACAGGTTTGCAACTAGGAGGTATCCAGTTAAAATCGCAGCTCAGTCACTGACTCACTGTGTGACCCTGAGCAAGTCACTACCTCCTTGTGCTCCATCTTTGGAGTGAGATGTTCTCTGCAGCTGATACAGCTCACGCACCCTAGTCTCATATCTTGTAAAGCACTTTGTGATGGTGGTCCACTATGAAAGGCAATATATAAAAATATATATATATATATATATATATATATATATATATATATATATATATATATATATATATATATATATATATATATATATATATATATATAATAGTATTATATATATATTACTAATCCTTATCAACTTACAGTAAATTGTTATTACATAGATTGTTTTCATTTCTTTATATGATTTAGAATTTACTTATTTAAAATGCCATTTACTAATGATGTACTTCTGTTTGTTATATTGCAGTGCTGCAAAACAGAAGGCTTTTGTGGTTATTTAAGTATTTATGAGGTTTTCTGATGTTTTTATATGCAAGCTAAGCTTTCACCTTGGTTCCTCTGTGATAATGACTGTGTTTGACCTCTCCCATCTCTGGATTCTCTTTGTGTGGGATTGTAAGGTGCTGGGGGACTAATGGTTTTCTTACCAGAACGCAAATGGATGTTGCTCAGTTTCAAACTAGCGTTAAAATGGGTTGCTTGCTTTGCTGAATTTAAACCCAGCAGAAAAGAAGAGAAGCATGTGTTTACAAACCCCCGATGTCCATGTCAGTGTTTTCATATAGAGCTTAGTTATGAATGTTTTTTTTTCTACACACAGTGATGGCAAAGCTCACTTTTCTATGTGTTGAGCATCATAGCCGGCATTAACATTTCACTGATTACAAGCACTTCTAACTTGACTGTCCTCAAAATAGGATGCAGCAGTTTGTAGCCAAAGCAAAGGATTTCATTTTTTGTTCAGTGAAGATATATTGATTTAGAATGTCTACATAAATCCAGATTGTGTTCTGATTGATTCAAAGAGAAATGCATTTGGTACTTAATGGGTTAATAAAGCTGTATTAAAGCACACAAATACTATCAGTACATGTTTACAGAAACTTTGTTGAATGGGAGGAAAGGGGAAACTAAATAAAAGTTACAATGGAACATCTGAAAAAAAAAGTAAATTGACATTAATTTTACAGGTGACCATGATTCTGACACCTGAATAGTGTACTGCACTTAAACACAGCTCTCTTTAGTTTAGTGTACATGGTTATGCTTATAACATGGTTATCTTGCACTTGTATTTTAAATTAGTTGAACAGTACTGCTCAAATGATTGAACAGACAGATCTCATGCAAATGTTCGGTAAAAGTAAGATTCTGTATTGATGTGTAATTACAACAAGGAAAAAAATGTACTTCAGGGCATTTAGACATCTGTCAAAATATAACGGCTCACAGTCATGGTCCCACTTTGTAACTTTCATGCTTCACAGCAGGAAGACTGAATCATTTGACTCAGAGAATATAAGAATCAGAGGGAGCCTTTCCGCTAAGTGATTTATTTGCCACCACCATTCCTTGACTATTAAGACACTTTGCTTTGAAACTCGCAGAAGCAATCTGATTTTAAGTATCTGACATGTGTAACTACATGCACTTGGCCAATTAATTCAAATAATACCATCCCGGGTTTGAAGATTTTCTTAATTTATAAAAGACTCAAGTTCTCATGAACTGCTAGAAATGTTGTTCTCATCATCTATTTCAATTACCTAAACAGTGGCTTGAGGTCAGATGAACACACAGCAAAGATCCTGTTTTTCTGAAACATCTTGCTGCTAACCAGCTCGAGTAGATTATTAGTTACCGTTCATTATAATTAGCAAAACCCTGGAGCTTTTTGTAATTTACATTTTTGTCAGTCGTTTGCACTGTGAAGCCTGGCCACTCATGTTTTGCCATCTTTAACCTTCATTTACTGTTTCTTTTCCTATGCTAACAACTCAATGCACCATCCTGAACTACCCTGCATCCACATGAGTCACAGATGAAGGTGCTATGTTAGCTCTATATCCCATGGAAAGCAGTACTGTATAACGGTCTCTCTCTGTATCTGTAATGGGGAGCAATCACTGTACATTGCATGAAAAGCCATGCATGCACCCATGCAGCTCAGCCTCTGTGGCTGGTTGCCTCGCTGGTCAAGGCCTGTTGGCACATGCCTGTATTTCTGAGAGAAATAGCATATATAATGCAAAGCAATAAAACCAAAACGCTATCTATAAACCCAGCAGTTAATTTTCACAATGTGCTGCTCCCCCAGCATGGCGATACTTTGGCTATAGATGAAAAGATACCAGTTGAAGTACATTCAGTACAGTCCCAGGATGGATTGGGTTATTACAGATCTTTTTCTTTCATCTTTGGTATCTTTATTCTTTACTGTGAGTGCTGCTTTTAGAAGCTCATCTAACTGTTCTCATCATTTCTTTATTCTATTATACTGCAAGTGCAATGGAAGTGTGCACAGATGGCATTTATCATTTCTCTTTGCTTCTGACTCATAGTTCCAGCAGTTCCTATTGTTTTCTTTCTGATTATTCTCCTCCATGGTGCCTTAAAAAAAAGTGACATAAAAAACATACTAATGCTGCTAACCTATACTGGTGGAGGAGTTCCAAAATGTATCTCATTTCAAGCAATGGCATAATCAGACTCATACATTCAAATGCTGCATGCAAATAAACTGCATTGCCACAACAATTAATCAGATAAACTAAATAATTGCAACTTTTGCATTAGCACAATGCATTCAGCATATAACAGCAAAAAAAAAAAAAAAAAGAGTTTGTTATACGAGAGGCATAAACATTATTTTCCCTGAATTTTTTTATTTTATTAAAGATAAATCATCTCAAAAGCTCAACTGTATAGCTTCATTATTCACATTGTGTGCTATAGGTCTGCTCCATTAAAACCATCTATAGATTCTGCAGTTATGTGACTCTAACCCAGGCATGATGCTTTTGATGCTTGATTTTATTATTACTAAGCGCCAAGAGCTTTAAGAGAAATGCAAAACACCTGTTTGCTTTTAAAATTAGGTTTGAAAGGTATATGCTAAAGCACATCATTACAGGCAGACATGACTAATCTAAATATGTATTTGTCATGATTTAATGGGCTGGCTTATTAAAGCAGGCAGTAGCCTGTTAGTTCTGTACCTAGCACTAAGTACATGTGTTCCTGAAGTGCAAAAAAGCAAAGACAGTCAGTGCACTTATTAGTGTGGTCCAAGTACACTGTGAAACGTGCAGAATGATGTGAAGCTAAATCAGAAGTAGAATATCAGCAGAGGGTTGCAATATTGAGGAACAAACACATCCCATGTACAATATGCAATGATGCAAAGGGGCTGCTTCCTCCCCTTTAGCGGTATGTACTTGTAGTTCCACTGGCAATAGAAAGGGTTGTTTCGTCACTTTATTTGCAGGTTATTTTTTTATTTTCAGTAAAAAGATAAACAAGCATGTCTTAGTTTCAGCTTAGTAAGGAATACAGTAAACAACTCCAAACTAATTTGCATTGAGTGTGCCTACACTTCAACTCCAAATGAATGCATTGCTTTTTTGTTGATTATCCTCTTAACTATAGTTCATACAGTTAATAATTTGGTTTCTGAATTCCGAATGTTTCCCAAGGCTCAGAGTGTTGGCAGCTCTTGTGACTCAGAATGAGAAGAGAACTGCTCCTGGATGATTTCCAATGAACATGTTGAATGTTCAAGCTGTAAGCAGTCTCTTTAATACTGGCAGTAGGCAATTTAATGTTCCCTGGGGAAACTGTGAAACTGAAGACACGTACTGTAATGGACCTGAAAAGTTCATAATGAACATACCAGCAGGCCTGCATACACCACAGATTTTTTGCAGTGATTATTTGTAAAAAAAAAAAAAAAATAAAAGATTTAAAGACTGAAGCATTTTTTTTTCCAAATTTAACAGGCATATTGACTTTAAATGTTGAATTTGTGATATGCGTTTTCAATATTTATAAATGATATCTGAAAGTACACATTTCAAAACATTTTTACACTTGGTGCTTCATAGAGAACGTACTGCTATGACAATATAAATCGGGGGGGGGGGGGGGTTGGACTTTGAGATTCAAAGACAACTGAATCCTTTTTTGCAAGAAAAAGAAAGCAGAGAGAAGGATAGAAGAGATTGGGAATGGGAAGAGCAATGCATTTGAAATGCACTCAGATAGCAAAGTAATGGGTTTTGCATCAAGTTAGACAAAAAAAAGAAGGTGACAAGCTAAAAACACGACAATTTACTCTTTGATTATCTCCCTTTATTGGCTACTACCACCTGGGATTGTTTCGTGTTGTGCTTAGATACATGTTTTCAAATGGATACCAAGAAAAACACATTCAGCTAATCTTAACAGGAAAACTTTACCAAGAGATCACTCCACTTTTTAATGCAGAACAGTAACACAAGTGGACGGTATGCAAAGCAATAAAATCATATTCTTAACCTTGTGTTTTTCTGTAAATGTTTGCCGCAGATAAAGACGAGAATATTTGCTTGAAGTGCATTTAGTCCCTGATGCAAGCAAATCTGATGCAGTAGCGGTCTGATTTTTAAATACTATGAATTCCTGTGAGCCAACAAACTAAAACACTTGGTATTCGTGAGCCAACTATTAGCTTAAATCAAAGTAATTTGGTTTCTATTGTATTATTAAAATATGCAATGGGTAATATTGTATGCATTATTGAGTTATTTTCTTTTCCCAGCTCAATATGACTGAATAATATCCAAAATGGTAACATTTAGATCTTTCTAGAGTAAACCTAGATTTAATAAAGCTCCCTTTTCAGCAAACCAGGCCCACAGTAGAGTGGTCAATGTCATTGAGTCTTAAAACTTTAACTATAGCAGCTTAATTTGTCAAATAACATCACAACACAATAAATGGCACACACACACACACACACATATATATATATATATATATATATATATATATATATATATATATATATATATATATAATATGATAATATTACCCTCTTCTGCAGTCGTTCCTGCTAGGAGCAATCAAGCCATTTCTTTCCAAGCTTTTTCACCTCCTCCCTAGGGCTCAGGGTTACAGGATCCTGTGTAGAGTACCTTCCATTGGTATGCCAGTGCCAAACATCTGCCCGATACTAAGAGCATAGAGTAAAAAAGGCAGGGCTTTGAACGCTGAGACAAAGGCTCAGGTGACATCATCAGAGAGAATACTGCTGGGCTCTAACAATGTCTCAATGTCTCATCTCAATATTTTTGAGACTCACTGCTGGCTTTCAGTTGGACTTCGCCAAAGTTACCATGGCGTGGTCTTTTGTTTCTAAACCTAATGTACTGACCTTGATTTATGTGTGCTTGGTAACCACTGCATGATTTGAACAATACCAGTGGCAGGCTGACTAATCTTTATGAACAGGATCGACAAGGGCTAGATTTTTATATGGCATTTTGTCATTTGGGGTTTTAAAAAACCCAGCAATGTTCTTACTCATAGAGGTTGCTTCTTAAAATATATCGTTACAGTACACTTTAGTCATTCAATTCATGTGACAGTAAAATGTGTTTTTATTGAACATTCTATGTTTATACAGTTCTTTTTTCATAGGGTTCGCAAATTGCAAACTGTATAATTCTTGCCTGCCTGACAAAAAGGAACCGGATTTGGGATCTGCTGTGATCTGGCACAGATTAACCCCTGATAATGATCTTTACAACACATTTCCATCCCTCTCTTATAAACTCACTTTTTTTATTCGTGTAAACTTGGGTACTTTCCTTGTTCTGAGACTGCATCCCATTGACATATACAAAGCACAATCATTTACATCTAAGTATGCAAATCTAGGTAGCTTGCAGGATACTGGCTGCATTTAGTATAGTGTCCAGATGAACAGCATTTATCACACAGTATAAGACATCTCGACAAAACCAAAAAAAAAAACAGATCAGATGAAAGCTTTCAGTTCGTCTTTGATCACATACTAATGACAAACCCATCTCCCTCTGTATAGGGCATTGCATAAAAAGATCACTACAGCATTGTCTAAACGGGTCTTGGGTCCATTAATAATTATCACAGCACATGATGACCTCATTTTGAGCAGGGTTCACTCGCGTCAATCCACCGACAAGGTTTTCAGACAAAGTTGTATTTCTAGATTTGCACGTGTCTTAATTACATTTTGTCAACAGTCTTCTTCGTGATCATTAAAATGACTGATAGATGTTCTGGGTTTTAATGAACCTAATGGGCTCTGTTCACACATACTATATAACACATATTAGCAGGCTATAGGATGCAACTGTAGTGGAGACTAGTGGAGACTCTGGAAGTGATTATACAAATACATTATTGAGAAATAATTTTAGTACTACTGCAGTGTGAGGGAAACATTTCCCTGATGTTGTAAAAGTGAGGGGGGCATGTTCTCTGTGTAAATTACGCCTATGGCTGTGATCACATTTGATTGACTTTGGCACTCTCACTTGGTTTCTTCTCTATTTAAGCAGCTCATGTTTGTGAGTGGGTGTACTGTACTACTATAGTATTAATAAAGCACTAACTGTGGAATACAATATATTTCTTCTACACATTTGCTTCTGGGGCAGTATTTAGCATTTTAAAATTCTGCAAGGTAACACAAAATAAATCAAACTCCTGGAACCTATTACATATTGAAAAAGTGCAGTGGTGGTGGTAAGACAGCAAGGGAAGAGAACTGTCAATGATATCTTTCAGTTTCCTTTTTCTTATGCATTTGTGTTTATACTTATTACTGCTCCAAACCTCTTTTCCACACACATTGCAAGCAATCTAATATTAAGGCCACTTCAATGTTAGTGCACTTTATTGGCAGGTAAAGTTTTACTCCATCAGTAAGTAACTGACATTTTCAAAGTATACATGAATTTGGTGTCATCCTGGATTAATGTTACACAGACTGTAATTGATTGTAATTCTATCGCATCTTATTTTGTGTGATACAAATTGCATTCCATTGTTTCAATGTAGTACATATTTACTAGAACCTATTTGAGGACCCTCCAGGTCAATACATTCCTGCAACGGAGTCTTGCCTTCATCCAGGCTGACCGACTTCCCGACCCTGGAAATGAATTGTCAGGCCAGCCCATTTCAGGGCTTTCCCTTTCTCTATTTTGTGCCCTCACAAGTCGGGAGAGAGATTTCCAACCAGAATTCATTATATTTCCATCACAACCCATTAAATTGAAAAAAAAAGCAATCTATCATCTTTTCATTACTCAAGCGTATGTAAGAAAGTAGAATGTTGCATCACCAGTAGTTCTAAAAATCCTCCACATTTAATAAATATACACCTGCTCACATGAAAGAAGAGACAAAATAGCATTAGCTGGTGACTAAGGCACAAACAATTCAACTGAAGTAGTAAAATGGAACTAGAGAAACTTACAGCTAAATGGCACTCTATTAGTCTGTAAACAATATATATTTGAATACAAATATCAACTGCATTAGGAGAAAATAAAACAAATAGACCAGTAAATGAAAAATGCTAGGAGTCAAAATACATGAAAAATCATGATTCAGACATACGTATTGAAATGCGTAGCTCAGTGATATTTCTTAATGTATTTGTTTCCAGATCACTGCCTTGATATTTAAGTTTAATGATCAATGTGTTTTTTTTGTAATCAGTTACCCATTGTGCAGTATTAAAGTAAATTGTATTGATCACATTGATAGCTTATGCTTTATCTGATCACACATTATGCATTTTGTGATGTAATCAAGGAGAAATTATGAAAGCATAGGAAAGCATTGCAAAGACTGGCAAGGTATGGTAAATCATATTAATAAACATGACAAACCAGGGTAAACTTTAAAAAATGCATAGTATAACCATGGGAAAAATATTCATGTTAAATTTTTATAAGTGCATGTCATTAAATATGGCACTGTATTTATTTTAATAAGCTTAGTATCAAAACCCAGTAAAGGTCCTATGCTTTTCATTACCCATTTCCGTCTTTTTTTTGTTGTTGTGTTAATTACCACTGTGTTTTAAAAGGCAAAGGCAAATTCTGTTGAAAATATTCAGCACAAACAATTCCATTCTCTATTTATAAACTCAAATGTTAATTATCCTGTCAAGTGAGCCTAGGTTCATAGCCCTAAACTAGTATTTTATAATTACCAGCAAAGCTAACAATTACACATAAAGATCCATAATGTTTAATGTACCGATATGCAGCACGACTTCCAGAAAACAGAATAGCATTTCCACCAAAATGCTCCCATATTGCTTTTTACGGTGCTTGTTTTAATAACCCTTGCTAGATGTATTGTGTAGTTGTTGCATTTAGAGGACGGTAACGACTTTGCCATTAAACATGCTTGTCCAGCTCACTCCGATGAGTATGTGCAGTAAAGACTGGACTGCTAAAGGCTCTGATGGACCGTGTCTGAGAGCAGCATGGTGTCTATGTGAATTATCTGAGCAATGGTGGATCTGAACACACTCTGTAACTCAAGGTTTTTACCCTGGGGTTATTAATGGAGCCGCTTACTAGTATGTACATACTAGTCCTTAACAATACACCGGGGAGCCTGGTCTGAGCATCTTACCGCTTCCTACCTGCAGCCTTGAACAAGCTCAGAGCTGAGCTGCCAGTGCATGACTCACCAGCAGTCCCTGGGGTTGTTTGATTATATCTTAGTTTCTTTCTTAAAGTGCAAAATGAAGGGTATTAGTGATTACAACACGTTTTCATCGGGCGTTGTTTGCATGCTCTGCACACCAAACATACTGCTGAGGGAGAAACACCTTAGGGCAAGAAGAAGCTCCCAAGGGCAATGTTAATTTAATTATCCAGGGTAGAAAATAGTGTTGCATCGCCAGCTAAGTGGGATAGTTTAATGGCACTTCAACTTTTCCTTCAAATTGGCAGAGAGCAAGAAATAGACTGGCACTGTGATCCATTGGCTGTCTTAAAACTTATAACAAAATAATTATTCATCAATTTTGACAGAGTTGAAATCATAGCCTGCCATCGCTTGTCATATTTAAACCACTTAGATTTCATCCATTTGATTATTTATGTTACATTGCTTTCAACGTATTGGTCTGAAAATCCATATATAAGAGAGCTCTTGAGACAGGCTTTCTATTGCAACTCGTCACCCTTCCCTTGGTGTCTCTTGAGGCTACCAGTTTGCCCTTTAGTAAATTAAAGATTCACACAGTATCCACATTCTACTGGCTATAGAAAAATTGAGATTGCTTGTCTAGCTTCATTGATGTCTTTAATAGACAGCACATGCAATTGATTTAAAATAGTAAGAAAATAGGAACACAAAGCCACAAATGGTAAAATAAATGAGTCATTTTAGATGCCTAATTAAAGCGCAAAGTAGTCTAACTTTTTCACACATGAGTGCTTATTGTTTATATACTGTATCATTACTGACCAAAAATGTTCATTCTCACACCCTGAAGTTTTCATGCAGGTAGGTATATAAAGGATATATAGGTATATAAATTTTGATGTGTTCTAATATATTTGCACACTAATATATATCTTAAAGAACAAAATAACTGTTAGTTATGGGACTCAAGCACTGAGTATGAAGGCCACGTCCCAGGAGGATAAAGGAGGAAGTAAGACAGAGCCTTCTTTCGTTAGGCAAGATAAATCACATGAGCTGTGAAAGAATAATGTGGCCGGTGGTCCTTTCTGACTGCAAGAAGAACCTGTGGGGTTATGGGAACTCCAGGTCGGAGAAGTGAGAATCACTATCCCCCCCAAAAAATGGACCACCCGCTCTGAAACTGCACCTGTGAAGGCAAACAAAGACCGTGTGCCAATTTATATCATAAAATCAAGAAGAGGCAAACAATGACAAACGAAATAAGTAAACAATTAAATGGTTAAGGGAACTAGCTATGTGATGGCCGTCCTCTCAAATGGTCCTGGCGGAGAAGGCGCCCCCACTCAGGGCATGCTAGTTACAGACTGATGTGCTGCAGTGATATCAGATGGCAGTGATCGGATGTAGGAGATGACACTGAAGAGGACCAACTTCCCATGGTCTTGATCAGGCGATGGCTGATGCAGGCTCTGGTTGCTGAAGAGGCTGGGCCAATTCTAAAGGAGAGTGTGGTGTGGAATTGGGGAGAAAGACCTGCTCTGGTGACGAGAGCGGAGAGGTGGGAAGACAACCAGTGTCTGGTAATGATGCTTTTTTAGCAATTATGGGAAGTCTGGAAGGAGATGCAGGGGGGTTCTTGGTGATTCCTCGGAGTGTATTATTGTAGATGCTGGAAGATGGTGAGGATGATGAAATTGTGGGAAACTGATATCCAAACAATTGAAGATGAGCTGCTGGAACTTCATTCATTGATTGTTCCAGTGTTGCAGCAAGGTGTACCACATTCTGATGTCTCTTCTTGATCTGAAGATATTTTTACGTGAGAATCTAGGTTTTTTGCAGTAGAGGCAAGAGCGAGAAGGCGTGATATGAATGTTCTGCCTTGGGGAATAACTCAAATTTCGAAACTGAAGTGGCCAAGGGGCGATAACAGGTTGTGTTTAGAGATTGATTTTGATACTTGGAAGTTACACTTGCTTCCAGCCGGGATGCTGATATTGTTGTCGTGCAGGGTTTTGCGAGTGGCCAGTCCTTATAAAATAGCTGCTCCGGAGGCTGAGCCTGCTGGGGGGCCTTTTCATCTCCTTAGTGCCGGGGCAGCAGGTCTGGTGGCTGGGTAGAGGTCAGCATTAGAAATAGACAGTACTGAGCTTCCATCGGAGAAATGAATGAGATACAAAAATGAATATGATATTTTCAGGAGAATCCGGCAGGGAGGTTTCCTGTTTTGTATTTTTTTTGTTTTGTTTTGGTTTTTTTTTGCAGAGAACGGGTCGCAACGTGAGCAAAAAAAAAGCTAACACAAGAGAAAGAGCTGAGCTGTGACTAGGTTTAAATAGGGAGTCAATTATGATAGACTGGTGAAATTAGGAAATAGCGAAGCCCTGGTTCGTCTGTAATGGTGAAGGATATTCCCATATCCTTGACCATTACAGATCTTTTGTTTAAAACTCATCCCATGACACCAGCCACTATTCTGGGTCATAGATTTATAAACCTGTTTTTATGTTTTATTAATTGATTATATATAATGAATTGCATTTGGAAATTGAAGCCAGTTACAATAACATTTAATGGAAACATTATTTGGGATGAGGAGCTCATGCAATTAATGGATCAAATGTGGACTAAAGTATATTTATTTGGATTCAATTAGCACACCTTCAATATTGTTTGTCAATTGTTAAATGTTTATGTTATCTCCCTTAACTTGCTCATAATCCTTACTATTAACATTTAGTGACATTTCTAAGAAGCCGCAAATTGTAATTTTTTAAAAATTTGACTTTTAAATATTCAACATGTTAAAGGGACCATGTGCTGAAAGGTTTTTCATTTTACACTGAATTATTTGGTCCCCAAAATCCCACACTAAAATGCTCCAGCCTTCAATGAATCCTTCCATCTCAATAGATGGAAGATGCTGGAAATCAGAAAAACACTTACTGGAAGTGTTGAAAATATAAATAATCCCGGCAATTTGATTCGATGAGACAGAAGTAACAAAAATAAATAAATAAATAAATAAAATGCAAACAATTGACAGCACATTAAAACAAGAACCTTAGAAGCCAATATTAATTGACACTAGGAAATTAGACGTTTAACGAGTAAGTTAATCAGTGTCAGAACATGCTTTCTTTTAGACACAGACTACTGTTTCAGTGTCCAGCCGCCCCGAGCAACAATTATTTAAAATGACCTTTCACCTCAAATATTGATTTAGTCAGAGAACAGTTTATTTTTAACCTGTAATGCATTGGAGACCCATGGGGCATTGAGAGTGACACAGAGCCAGATTTACTCATGGTGTGCTGTTTAACTCACCTCAGCTTACAGCAGCACTTTTCATGAGAGTAAATGCTACAAAAAAGAATAAAAATAAATGCTTTTAGGCAACATGAAAGCAAGTGAAAAGTGAGTCACTAATAGCATCTTAAACATATTGCTGTTTGAACTCATGTCTTGAAATGTCCTCCTCTCTCCTACAATTATTAACAATTCACTACCTAGATACATTCCCAAAATTGAACCTTACATTTGCACTATCTGAAGCATAGTTTCTGCTTCATAGCTATTATTTTTTTCTTTTTATTCAGAGAATCTAAAGAAATCACAGAATGTGAAAACTTTCAGAAGGGTGTTACCAATGAAGAGAGACAGAGTATCAGAAAGTGAACCACGGCATTACAAATCATCTTTAGTTACACTTTACATGAAATGTCTCTAATTACTGTGTAATTTACATAGTAGTTACTTAGTAAATGCATGCGTTCTTACACATCATTACAATATTACTATGCATAGTTACAGTGTAATAAACACTAATACAGCCCTATTCAGAAACAAGAACTTACAATGTATAACCATAGTGTAGTAAATTGTAGGGCAAAAGAAAAAGCTTGAGTTGCAAATGTATTATTATTATTATTATTTATTATTATTATTATTATTATTATATATTATTTAGTCATTTAGCAGACGCTTTTATCCAAAGCGACTTACAGAGACTAGAGGGTGAACTATGCATCAACGTAAAGTCACTTACAATAGGACCTTGGTTTTTAAGTCTCATCTGAAGGACGGGGCACAACAAGGTTAAATGACTTGCTCAGGGTCACAAACAGTGAATCAGTGGCTGGGATTTAAGCACTGGACCACCTAGCCTCCCACTGTAAAGTGTGATATTTTACAATTGTAAACTTAAAACCAAAGATTTCGTGAAGTCCTGCTTGACCTTGAACAGGTGGAGGTTTGAAAGAAATATTCTGAACACACTCCGTAGTGCCAGGGCCTCTGTGTAGAGTTTTAAAAAAACACATATCACTCTGCCTCACTACCTTTGATGCCAATTTCTAACACACTTTTACAAAATACACTGTATCAATCAAACAGAGCAATCCTCTGCTTGGGAGCTCACATGGATAATTAATGGCACAAAAAAGATGGAACTCCATGTAACATAGCACATTATTGATGGAACTGGAGAGGAACTTGTTCCTGTGCTTTGTGTTTGTGAATTAAATGTGCAGAACAGTGTTTCACTGCAGCGTCTGTCTCTGAGTCTCTAATTCCTGGAGGTAGCATCTTGGATCACAGCGTTATCCTGTCACAGGCCCGTTTTCATTACAGCAAATGTGAACTGATGGAAAAGCAAACTGGAGAACTGATGTTTGTGTCACTCACAAGCTCAGTTAAAAGAGAAATCTCCTGCATTACACAATGTGATTGGAAGCCCTGAGTCTCTGCCAATTCACTGGGATTTCAAATGTGTTACAAACACAGAATGTTATTGCTTCTATAAAGAAACCTTACATAGGACCCAGCAGAGTCACCAAACTGAAGACTGATTGGGTTTAAGTTAAACTCGGAGTGGAAGCTGCCCTTAACTTTTCATGCAGTGCTGTTGTAAATCCATAGTGGCAAGGTGCAAAAAAGCATGGTTTGCAGGCTGTTAAGTGTGCCATTTTACCATTGCAAACCTGGATATTAATAAATCCCATCATAACAGTGTGCCTGCAGACAACAATCTCCCTCGCTAGTGAAAAAAACAAACCTCGGATCTGTCTCCGATTGTATGCGCTCTGTGCAGTAATTATATGATATAAGGGAATTCTGCTTGTTTTACCTGCACTGACACGGTGCTGATGCAGAAGCTACAGCTGATCATTAATCTGTCGGGTGATTTATGATAGATAGATAGATAGATAGATAGATAGATAGATAGATAGATAGATAGATAGATAGATAGATAGATAGATAGATAGATAGATAGATTGATTGATAGATAGATAGATACACTTAAATACTGCCTTTGACCAATACTTTGTAAATAAATTTGGTTTGTCACCGCTACACTGTTCCATATCGGACTCTTCTAATCTCATAATCAAACATTCAGCAACAGAGTGAGATTTGGAATGTTTAAATGGTTTTATTTGCCATTATGCGCCTTGTACTTGTGAGTTATCCAGATTGCTAGCTTGCTGATGTAGTTTTACAGCCTTTGTGACAGTTTTATGACTCATACATGAACCGGTTATCGTCTAGCAACCTAAAGTGGGCACAAGATAAAGCAATTTATCTTAAAGCCAGAATGTGACTAACTCTTATGAATACTGTTTAGATTTATTATTTTGAGGAACAGGATTTCTATATGAAATACAGTATAGATCTCTGCAGATTTATTTTTTCAATTCAAAGAGAAAGACTCACAAAGTCCTGCAAAATGGTGGAATGTTCCTGCTCTTCAGAGCAAATGGAAAGGTGACTGATCTGTTCTGTTTGGTCTGATACAGTTAATGGATCTTTTCTATATGGCATTAATTACCCCATGACATTTTTTCAGGATTCTTTATCATTCTCTGGCTGTGCTTTTTTTTTAAACCTTCTCTTCTGCAGGCAAGAAAAGAAAAGAAAACCAAAACAAACGTCTACAGTAAATAAGCTTTGCCTGCTTTGATTTGTTTTTAGGTATAGATGGATGGATACAATAGACAGCTCTATACACAGCTTTTAAATACACCAGTAGACTACAATTGCTGACGTGCCATAGCAACAATTTAGTACAGCTGAAATTAGAGGAAAGAACACACGCTTTTCTTATTCTTGGTGGACCCTTTAAAAACCTAACATTGTTTTCTGCACATTTACAAAGAATTAATCTGCATTAGTCAACACAAAACTCCTTAAACTACAGTATACAAAGCAATGACCACCTATTCCAATCAACCTGTCAAAGCGATGCATTTAGCAACACAATTTGGCTGGCTTGTATTTTTTTTCTAGCCCTATTGTGCACAACATTAACTGGAAAATAAAAACAAAATGAAAAACATCTAAGTATTGCAATGCAATGGGAACTCAAAGAATAGGATTACAGATAGGCAGAACTGAACCAATGCAATGGGAACACAGAAAATAGGATTAAAGAAGGGCAGAACTGAACCAATGCAATGGGAACTCAAAGAATAGGATTACAGAAGGGCAGAACTGAACCAATGCAATGGGAACACAGAAAATAGGATTAGAGAAGGGCAGAACTGAACCAATGCAATGGGAACACAGAGAATAGGAACAGAGAAGGACAGAACTGAACCAATGCAATGGGAACACAGAAAATAGGATTAGAGAAGGGCAGAACTGAACCAATGCAATGGGAACACAGAGAATAGGAATAGAGAAGGGTGGAACTGAACCAATGCAATGGGAATACAGAGAATATGACTAGAGAAGGGTGGAACTGAACCAATGCAATGGGAACACAGAAAATAGGATTAGAGAAGGACAGAACTGAACCAATGCAATGGGAACACAGAGAATAGGAATAGAGAAGGACAGAACTGAACCAATGCAATGGGAACACAGAGAATAGGAATAGAGAAGGGTGGAACTGAACCAATGCAATGGGAACACAGAGAATAGGAATAGAGAAGGGTGGAACTGAACCAATGCAATGGGAACACAGAAAATAGGATTAGAGAAGGACAGAACTGAACCAATGCAATGGGAACACAGAGAATAGGAATAGAGAAGGGTGGAACTGAACCAATGCAATGGGAACACAGAGAATATGAATAGAGAAGGGCGGAACTGAACCAATGCAATGGGAACACAGAGAATAGGAATAGAGAAGGGTGGAACTGAACCAATGCAATGGGAACACAGAGAATAGGAATAGAGAAGGGTGGAACTGAACCAATGCAATGGGAACACAGAGAATATGAATAGAGAAGGGTGGAACTGAACCAATGCAATGGGAACACAGAGAATAGGGATAGAGAAGGCTGGAACTGAACCAATGCAATGGGAACACAGAGAATAGGAATAGAGAAGGGTGGAATTGAACCAATGCAATGGGAACACAGAGAATAGGGATAGAGAAGGACAGAACTGAACCAATGCAATGGGAACACAGAGAATAGGAATAGAGAAGGGTGGGACTGACCGAATGCAATGGGAACACAGAGAATATGAATAGAGAAGGGTGGAACTGACCCAATGCAATGGGAACACAGAGAATAGGGATAGAGAAGGGTGGAACTGAACCAATGCAATGGGAACACAGATAACAGGAATAGAGAAGGGTGGAACTGAACCAATGCAATGGGAACACAGAGAATACGGATAGAGAAGGGTGGAACTGAACCAATGCAATGGGAACACAGAGAATAGGAATAGAGAAGGACAGAACTGAACCAATGCAATGGGAACACAGAGAATAGGAATAGAGAAGGGTGGGACTGACCGAATGCAATGGGAACACAGAGAATATGAATAGAGAAGGGTGGAACTGACCCAATGCAATGGGAACACAGAGAATAGGGATAGAGAAGGGTGGAACTGAACCAATGCAATGGGAACACAGATAACAGGAATAGAGAAGGGTGGAACTGAACCAATGCAATGGGAACACAGAGAATAGGGATAGAGAAGGGTGGAACTGAACCAATGCAATGGGAACACAGAGAATAGGAATAGAGAAGGGTGGGACTGACCCAATGCCGTCGCTGGTGTGAACCAAGGTTTCCATTTGTTTTGTATTCGCTTCCATTATGAATCTCTATTCTGTATGGAGGTGTGAGTTTCAATGTTAGTGAGTGCTTCACAGAGTGACTATGCTTCATGCATAAGCTTCCTTTTCTATAATCCTTGGTTAGGGCAGTGCTGTCAATCACAGGGACAGTCAAACCCAGAGCCTGTCTACTTGAAGATCAGATCTTGTTTTTATTAACGGATATCAGGTGACATTTTATTTTTTTTGAAGGCAAAACTGGGGCGCACCGCAAATGCATTTTACATTTTTTTATTTTTTTATATTGCTACCATGGAAACAGTAAGACAGAAAAATATAAAACTTGACATGAGTCTCTATGGCAATGGCAATGTTCAGGGAGGCAGATAAAAAGATGTAGGCAGCGAGCAAGATTGGAGTGAGCAGGCTACTCCTGTAGTTCATATTAAACCAGCGTTCCTCTGAATTTCAATTGAGAGCACTGACTTACTGTACGTGAGGCTAAAAGATATGACATCTATAGTTCTTAGATGTTTTGGCAGCTGTATCTTGCAACACTGACCTTCAAGACTTGATGTTAATTACTTTTTTATTTTATTTTTTTTAGTGTTGGTTTGTGCTTCTTTAACACGACTTTCATAAAATGTAGCACTCTTTAATGTAAGGCATAATGATAATACCAACTGGTAATGCATAAATATAAAATCTGAATAAAATAACGATTCATGTTTAATACAGACTTTGATTTGGCTCCAAATCACGATTAGCGCAATTTTGAAACAGATGTGAAATAACCTGTATGATGTTTTAATTAGAAGTCGCTTAGGCAAATATCTGAGTTGTTGATTTCTGGTTTGACAACTTTATGGGGTCTCTTTTTCCTTTCTGAAAAAAAAAGTGTTATGGCTATTTTGTTAGATCTAATGAACACGGTATGTATTAAATGGACAGTCTTCCAGGGACAGGCAATGTCGTTCTCGCAATGGCATTCCATTCCAGATGGCAATGTTTCTTGATTAGTTTCTTTAGGACGTGTGTTTAAATGGGTACAATTGAGTACCTAGAGAAATGGACTGGAAGTGTTGAGATTGCCCATCTCTGGACCTGTCTGTGTCTGGAGCACAAGTCAGGGATTTCTGTTGAATTGAATGTCGACATGCCCTGCCTGCCACAGGGAGAGAGAGAAGCACACCAGGCAATCTGGATGTGAGAGCCTGGATTGTCAACTCATTACATTTTTAAATCATATTCACTAAACAATTCTAAAGCTCAGACAGGGAGAAGCACAGACTTGTAGCGGAGCAAGCCACAAAAAAACTGTGACTGGGACTTGTGACTTTACCAGCCTGGGATCTGCATATTCATCTCCATAATGTTCACTGTAAAAAAAAAGAAAAAAAACTGTCAGCCGTGTTGCCAGTAATATACCGTATAAAAACAGTATCACAGTACATCATATTAGGGTAAGACTTTCTTGATAACTGTCATCTGTACAGTAAAAAGTGTTATCTGGTGAGAGAATTACCGTATAAATAATGTTATTACGGTAAAACCGTGTAAAAATAGTATCAGAATTCATGTTTTTACATACATTAGGGTAATCTTTTTTTAGAGATTTAAAAACCATATATTGACAGTAAAATATCATAAAAACACACGATTAGTAAAGTTCAGCAAATTAACTCTTAATAAAAAAGAGTTTATATACGTTGCAGAGGAGCAGCCGCCGCCACAGCAGCAAGTTTCAACCAACAGAAAACACACCTCGGATTTACTTCATAGGGTACAACACAACCAGCATTGAACTTAGCAGAGAACAAAAATACAAATAGAGGGAATAGAAGGCTAGCCCACTCCAAGATCTGTCCTGCCACAAGATAGTGACCACACAAAATATGAACAAAACACATAAAATGGTGAAGGAACGCAAAGGACATGTAAATTTACATATAATTGTGCAACCGCACATCACATTTAACACACAATAACACAAATAACACTGTTAAAACACTACTGCTTGCAATCAGCCCTGCAATGGATTCTGGGATTCCAGTTTTAATGTAATTAGATGTAATATCTACGATATTCAACTGTCAACGCTACGCATGTTTTTTTTTTAAGAAATGTGGTCTGTTAAAACAACGGAAAATATTTGTTTTTATTTTTTTAATGTAAAAAACTGTTTATTTTAAAGGAAATGCTGTTCTTATTAGTCTGATGTAATTTGCTGTTAAATTGAAGGGAAATTGTCATTTTATAAGAGAAAGCAATTTAACTTCACTGTTTACAGAATTTTACCGTTGAATTTACGGACATTTTTTTACAGTGTATCTGAGTTTATAAGAGAAACAAGAACAAAAACATCGTCCCTTTATTT
Source organism: Polyodon spathula (assembly GCF_017654505.1). NCBI lineage: Eukaryota > Metazoa > Chordata > Actinopteri > Acipenseriformes > Polyodontidae > Polyodon > Polyodon spathula. The sequence goes on along the minus strand of NC_054553.1, from coordinate 2,017,625 downwards.
TATGAAACACTAGCTGGTACCCATCACTAGATATTTGTTGACTGAACACTGTAGTGTTTGTGATTCCATTGTGTGTGACTTCTAATCTGCCGCAGAAACCAAACACAATTCAGATCTGGTCTCAGTGATTCTCTTTTCAATCTGTAAGTAAATACATAACATATAGCCCGTCGGAGGCGCTTTAATGTAAAGCAATAATAAAACAATAGATAATTTATTCAGAAACGGTTTACAAATCCTAATTCAAGTCCCATTTATAAATATTATTATCTAAGCATGCGTGTGCATGTCGAGTCCTGTCGAAATATCCCTGCACAGGCAGCTGTTTTGATGAAGCAACAGAAAAACAAATAAGGAGATGCCAAATAAAAATTCTAAGCAGAGCTGTGGTCAAGTTAATGACGGGGTCGTTATTTATAGACACAATAACAATAATGAGTCAGTACACAGCTGCACGATAACAAATAGATGACCTTTTACTTGTATTATAATAGGACAGAAACTGTTATTACTTAATTATACTTATACTGAGTATATATATATATATATATATATATATATGAACTAATAGAGTCATTATATATATATATTCTATATATATATATAATATATATATATATATATATATATATCTCCCCTCTGGCCCCACCAAACGAAGCTGGTTGAGAAGTCGAAGAATAACTCTTCACGTACAAATTGATGATTCTTATTTCTGTATAACTTTATTCCAAATATGATATTTAGACGGTTGAAAATGCGCCGGTCACCTGTGACAACCTGTCCCATACTGGGGTTGGTTGTCACAGCGTATCTTCTTGCTTTTACAGTAGACAATAATGCAACAGTTTTAGTTTTTTTTTTTTTTTATAATAACATAATGTTTCTACTGTGCACAATGACAGAAAAAGTTGTATTTTTACTTTTTACGTGAACATAATAAATACAGACCTATATATATTTGAAATGTTGACCCATGCTACAAAATATTACCACAGCCTCCACAGAACCAGAGGACAAACAGTTGATAATTTAAATAAGCGTTACATGGTGACATAGCCCACATTTTGGTGTAAAAATGTAGAAAGAAAAAATATAAGCCTTCTTCCTATAAGATTTACATGTGACAACCAACCCCCAAAACTATGTGACAACCTGCCCCAGACAGGCTTCACATGATAATTTAATTCTCTCAGGACTACTGGGAGAACCTACTGGTTTTGTTTTTACACCAAAAGATAGCCCGTATCTATTTAACATGGCCACCAGTTCAAACAAACTCCAATACCACTAAGAGTTATAACATATTAACAAGACATGCATTTTTTTTACTTTGGGTATGAAAAAAAAAAAAAAAAAAAAAAAAAAATAATATATATATATATATATATATATATATATATATATATATATATATATATATATATATATATATATGTGCTAACCTTTATGTTAGATGCAATTGACCTCAAATTACAAGATAGTTGACTTACAGACAATAGAACACACATTCAGTGTTAGCATCACCTGCCTGCGCCATCTAGTTTCATAGATATGAGCACTGTGACAACCAACCCGTGTGACAACCAACCCCGGTCTCCCCTAATACTGTACTTCTATATTAAGCAAACAAACAACAAAATAATATCGTTTCAAAATGTAGTAAGTAAATGGATTCGGATTATTTAATTATTTCCTTTGAAATACTTTTTGTTGTTGTTTGTTTGTTTGATTGTTTTCTTTGTCACTTTATTAAATAGACAATGCAGCTCCTAGACGGGCAAATTGTATTTGTAGTCACTCAAGTTAAATTTTCCTGTAGCTAGACTTAGCATTAATTTCCCATAGATATTGTTTCTGCGTTCACCGCGCGCTATCTGCTAACACTTCTGACAGACCAGCGAGGCACTCTCAGCATTCTGAGCAGGTGTACAGACAGAAGCTGGCACTAGTAGGGAGGTCGGTATAGATGGAGTTTTATTGGTTCTTTCAGAGAGGCATCACACACAAGATCTGTGCGCTGCACTATAAAACAGAGAGGCTGCTGTATGGTGCATGCTGAAACAGATGTATTAGGACCTGGCTTTTGGTTCGACGTCTATTGATCACATTCGTACCCAAAGCACAGTTTTTGCAAATTGGTGACGATTGCTATACTTTTCAGACCTTCAGATAAATCCCATAGCAAGCAGAATAGCCTGGATACCAACAGTAGTTCAATATATTTGTACGATTAAGCAGGACTAGATGTCAGGGAATATATGCGTTACTTTAACCTGTGTGTAAATTATATAAACATGTATTAATGCACGGGTAGGTGATAAGTCAGACTAAAACATCAGAAAAGCTTCTAAAGTTGACAAAATGATCAAATACACGTGGCTGCCTCTGCCTCATGCGTCCAGGTATTTCAGAAAGACTGACGGTGTTAATGCCACAGACTTTTTATCAACTCTGTACGGCTTGCCAAATAACTCTTCGTTTTTCAACTGGAACTTTACCATCGACGAGGGACTCTATGATAACAGGACCGGTTATGAGACCGACTCGCAGAACCCCATCGTGAAGACTTTGCTTATAGTCGCCTATACGGTCATTATCATCATATCATTGTTCGGTAACATTCTCGTGTGCCATGTTATAATCAAGAACAAGAGGATGCAGTCTTCAACCAGCCTGTTCATCATCAACCTGGCCATCGCTGATATAATGATAACCGTGCTCAACACCCCTTTCACTCTGGTAAGTACTTATTGGCTTTGTTATGATGTCAGGACTTTTACTGTTACTGCGAGACTTATTAAATATGTAAATGCTTTTATTTTAATTATCATATAATATTAATAGTAATTTACGCTTCAAAGGAGGCAAATCCCCCTTAGTATCCCAATGAGTAGTTATTATTATTATTATTATTATTATTATTATTATTATTATTATTATTATTAGTAGTAGTAGTAGTAGTTGTTGTTGTTGTTGTTGTTGTTGTTGTTGTTGTAGTTGTAGTAGTTGTGCTCAGTGGAAATTCCCCTAGTCGTAAACGTAGCAGTTTAGTTTCCCTTACTTATGTGTAGGATAATGTTTATTTGCTTTCATCTAGCAAGCCTTATTAAACGGTTAAATTCTGTTCCTCTAATCCTGCCTTGTTACAGGCAAAGCTTCAGATAACATCTAACAATAACTGTTATCACAGTGATTCTTACCCGCACCTGACATTAACGCGGATTAGAAACCTGATGCATCACTGGATTAGCAAGAGCCAGACAGTCGAGTTGATGTATTGACAGATGTAACAAATATAAATACATCTTTCCACTTAAACCTCCTTTACTGAGGTACAAAGGACATATGTTCCCACAAATAAATAAACAAAATGATGATACCTTTCTTATTATGCAATGAGGTGCACGGAGCAATGTTTAAATGTACTGACAGGCTGTATCACCTTCCTCCTCATGATACCTGAGTCACTGTCAAATACATTTTAATAAATAACTAAATAAATAAAAACCCGTAGCCCACACACTGACGCAAGTAGGTCTTTTTTTTTTTTTGTTAGTACTGTACATTGATTCTGTCCGCATAGGATGCATATTTAATCATAACTACATAATACAGATACAGTCAGATCAACACATTGATGAATATTTTAGTAACAACCCCTTCAAATGTACGTAATATGCACAGAACCTGGGGAATCGCAGACCTTTATACGGTGGTAATATTGTTTCCTTAAAACAAATTCAGTCCAATAGTAAACAATTAATCTCTCTGCGGTTTCTTCAGGGAGTTAAGGGCTGAATCAGACTATGGAAAAAAGAAACGAAACAAACACACACACAAAAAAAAAAAAAAAATTCAACATACTACTGGCTCACAGCTTGTATTCAAAATTCATTATTAATGATTTGATAGTATGATTATTCAAGAGTTAGTATTATTATTTTGGTGAGTCGTCTCTCACCGTAAAAGAAATTATTATTATTATTATTATTATTATTATTATTATTATTATTATTATTATTATTATTATTATTATTGTTAGTATTATTATTTTGGTTAAGGGAAGAACATTTTACAAGCCGCCAGAATAAATAGGTTGTGTATTTATTTTGGACTCTTGGCTATATAGTTCAATAACATATTTGCTCTCTCTTTTTCCAGGTGAGGTTTGTGAACAGCACCTGGGTATTTGGCAAGCTGATGTGTCATGTCAGTCGTTTTGCACAGTACTGCTCGGTTCACGTCTCCGTGTTGACCCTTACTGCTATTGCACTGGACCGCCATCAGGTGAGTAAGCTCCATACTACAGCAATGCAGTAACAGAAGCAATGTTTAAAAAGATTAGGTCTGAAATAATGGAACAGAAATAATTATATATAGATAGATAGATAGATAGATAGATACACAAGGGCCAACGTTGTTCTTTTTAACTGAGATGTATGGGTACTGTATTTTTTCAGGTGATCATGCATCCCCTTAAACCTCGGATGTCCTCAATTAAAGGAGTGATCTTTATTGTTATCATCTGGGTGTTGGCAACCTGCTTCTCCTTGCCCCATGCCATCTATCAGAGGCTTTTCCGCTTTCAATTTGGGTAAGCCAGCAGCACTTCCAGTATCAGATGCATGAGTTTTTCGATGCTTGACTGGAGTGTACTAGACTTGATGTTTAACTTCATGTTTAAGAACATGTCATATACTGCAAAGGATATTGTTGTTGTTGTTGTTATCTTTAACAATTACTATTGTTACTATTGTTATTATTATAAACATGTATTTGTATGTATAATTAAAGACATGTTGTATTATGAATTGGATAATATGTGGCACCACTACAAAGAAGTTTCCCTACCAACATTGCCTACTGCACTCAGCCACAACTGACTGGCTTGTTCAGTGTAATATTAACTAAAATGTCTTCTTTCGTTGCATTTCAAGTAACAAAAAGGTCCGGATGGTGTGCCTCCATAGCTTCCCCCAGCCAGCAGATCTCTTCTGGAAGTACTTAGACTTGGCTACCTTCATCCTCCTGTATGTCCTGCCTTTGTTTGCCATCTCGGTGGCTTACATTGTGGTGGCCAAGAAGCTGTGGATGAGGAACGCCATCGGGGACATCACGATGGAACAGTACTATGCTCACCAGCGCAAGAAGAAGATGACCCTGAAGATGCTCATGCTGGTGGTGGTGGTCTTCGCCGTATGCTGGTTTCCGCTGAACTGCTACGTTGTCCTGATCTCCAGCAAGGCCATCAACACCAACAACGCCTTGTACTTTGCGTTCCACTGGCTTGCCATGAGCAGCACCTGTTACAACCCCTTCATCTACTGCTGGCTCAATGAGAGCTTCCGCTCGGAGCTCAAGTCCCTGCTGAGAATGTGCAGAAGACAAAGGACTGTCAACGCCCATGCCCTGCCCACTGTCTCACCCCCGTACAGAAACGCCTGGACAGAGAGTGGAAACTACAAAAAGAACAAGCCTGGCCAAAATTTGAGGTCCTCTTCCAATGGGAACTCTGGAAGAACTGAGATTACCATTGCAGAGCCAGTTGTTGTTGTGAGCTAAAATGTACTGAACCAGTAAACACAGCAAGCAAGGGGAATCATGGAGGCAGTGTACTCTGTATGAAAATCATTAATGAGGGTTTTGTATATGTGCTTGTGGATATCTATAATTTGTGGAGGCTGTAGTTTGTAGTGTGGTCCAGTAGTTAAAGAAACAGGTTTGTAATCAGGGGGTCCCTGGTTCAAATCCCAGTTCAGACTCATTGAGCAAGTCACTTAACCTCCTTGTGCTCTGTCTTTTGGGTAAGACATTATTGTAAGTGACTCTGCAACTGATGCATAGTCACACACCTTAGTCTCATATCTTGTAAGCGCTTTGTGATGATGGTCCACTATGAAAGGCGCTATATAAAGATTTGTATTGAAGGTATTATATGAAGGTGTATTGAAGGTTGTACTGCACAGGTAGTTACAGGTACTATTGTAGAGATGATGTTTGAAATAATATTAATGGTAAGGCAGTAAAATAACTGAATTTGCTCAAAGTAAAGATCTGTCACTTAATCTACCAAACAGTCATTCTTCTAGACATGTGGTGGATTGCATTGAAGGACAGTGTTTTGGACGTAGATTAATTTCGGTCAATAGGCTTCTGTTTTGAGTTTCAGTGAAAGTGACTTGATATCATTTTAACATAATAATGACTATTGAACCTTTTAATGAGGTAAACAAAAAAAAAGGAAATTAATGAAATGTCTTTATGATTAAACTTGTATTAGCACCTTTAATAAGTTGACAACCCCTTCTCACCTTTGCACCTAGGTGCTTCTTAGTGTTAATGTTTTTTTTAGCTGTCGCTTATTGATTTAATTCAAGTTCTTTATAAATAAAAGGGATGTAGAATCCTACAGCCTATTTGCTCAGCTGTTTAAAAAAAAACAGGCCATCTCTATGTGATGTTTCCAAAATTCCAACTTTTGAAAACTGATTTAAAATACATTTCAAAATGGTATGTGTTGTGTTACAAAACCCACCAAAGTTGCTCAAATCCAGACACAGATCACTTCCATGTACAGTGTTCCACAATGTGGAATGACTGGGGTCTTAGCCAATAGGCTGTGGATAATAAGAGTATTATATTCCAAGCTCTCCTTCCAGGTAGGAGGGGGGTTTATTACTCCAACCAATGGATTGGAATCGAACAATATAAAAAAAATATAATATTAGAAAACCTGGCTCTTCACTATTGTACATTTACAACTATAGTTTATAAATACTTCTATGGATAGAGAAGCTGTTTAACATCATGGTAAAACACATGTGGAAACAGAATACCAGTAATTGCTACATTTTAACAATCTAATGCAAGACTTGCTTTTACAGACGTTTTAAGATGTCTATCAAACGTCATACTGATTGAGATACTGAATTGATATTTAGTTTTAATGGAAACTTGAAACAAATCAGGCATGTAAGTCAATACACAGTACTGAACATGTCTTGAAAGTACGAGGAATAGGCCATCCCGTCAGCTTTCTAAAGGACTAAAGAACAGGGCAGTTGTAAATGCCCTGTGCCTTTTAAATCCTTATGATGATTCGCTTTCAAGCACATGAACTTAAACATCAAGGTGACATCAATTTGTAGGATCGGGTGATAATAATACATCTCATTGTAATTTGCAAATCTGAAGATGTTAATGTGTTGCGGTAATCTGTATAAATGACACCTGTTTCTATTTAAGTAAATATATATTTGTCAGGATTATATTAATATTCATGTTGCCTGTTTTATATTTTCCTGCCCACAGGCTTTTTATAAATGTTTTCTCTTTTTAGTTGTTTTATATGTGTTGCTGTCTGAATAAAAATGGAGAGCACTTCCATGAATTTACTACGTTACTTAACCTTTTTATTCCCTTTGAAGTTTTTATCACAGCAGCCTATTCACTATCACGCATTTAAACATCTTCCATCTCTTGCAGACCTCTCAGTGTCTGTTGTGAACCACTGTTAAATATTCAACCAGAGACAATTATTCTGTTAACTGCTCTGTTATTGAACAAAAGGTTAACATTACACATGGCACCCACATTTGCATGGATATTGGCTAGGGCAAGATTACACATGTTATTCTGTTTTCTTTTAAAATTACAATAAAATAAATAAATAGGGGCACCCTTTTTACTAACTTTGCTAGGAGTAAAATACTAAGAAAAATACATTTCCAAGTCTGTTGGATGAGATGTTTTTTGCTGTGTGTTCAACAGATGCTTTATCTAATATATATATATATATATATATATATATATATATATATATATATATATATATATATATATATATAACACAGCCAGTTCATGTATGATTCATAAAACTGTCACAAAGGCTGTAAAACTACATCAGCAAGCTAGCAATCTGCATAACCTAAGTACAAGGCGCATAATGGCAAATAAAACCATTTAAACAATCCAAATCTCACTCTGTTGCTGAATGTTTGATTATGAGATTAGAAGAGTCTGATATGGAACAGTGTAGCGGTGACAAACCAAATTTATTTACGAAGTATTGGTCAAAGGCAGTATTTAAGTGTGTATATATATATATATATATATATATATATATATATATATATATATATATATATATATATATATATATATAGTAACACAGCCACTTTCACTCACATTCGTTTGCCCCTATAAAAATGTAGATCCAACACAAACTTGAAGTTTTACCACTTTTTACGCACAGTTTCAATAATACAAAAATAAACAAAAACAAACTAAACATCTAGCTCTACTCGAGCACTAACTAAACATACAGGAACACACTAACTATAAACAGGACAGCTAAGCTGTTTACCCATTAACAAACAAACACACTATTTTCCACACTGTAGTACGGAAACACACAGTACCTTTCATCTGACTACTCGGCAGCAGGGCACACCTTCCTGCTTCCTTCTACTCAGCAGTGCAGTTCAGACTGGCTGTTTCCCTTTTAAACGCTGCACCTGGCTTTAATTTACAATAACTGCCAGGTGCAGGTGATAATTTAACAATTAACAATACAATTAAACAACCCCCTCCCTGCCTTGCAACAATATACAGTATAATTGTAAATCTCGAAAAACTACTCACTTCTAAATCTTTTGTAGTCATTTTTGTATTATTTTAGTATAAATACATGTTAATTTGGATTCATATGTTGTTTTTTTCTGACTTTATGTGAACAAAAAGACACACATTTGCCCGTTTTCCCATTGGAAATGGTGATATTTTGAAATATCACTGTCCTGGTCACAAAAGCAAAGTCTGTGGGGAATAATAGCCATTTTCTATACTTTTTAGGCATAAGCAATTAGGAAATAACGCTTACTAACCAGGAACAAAAAACAACAAAAAAATATTGTTACACAGTGTTATCAAATAAAAAAGACCACAGTCCTTAACGTTTCCAACACATCTGAATTAGAAACTAGATCATAGTCTAAGGGAAAAAATAGATTTTAGCCAACCCATTTGGCATAACAATAAAATTACATATTTGTTAGTTACTCTTTTTTTGCTCCCTGATCTTAACATCTCAGACTGACTAGCTGGCTATCATTTACTATTCCAACCCCTATGGCAATTTAAAAGACCCTTCAGCTTTGCTCTCAGCAAAACGATTGTTGTGTTAGTCACAGCCACTGATGTGGCTCTCCTGTTGTCTTGATTTGAATCTGTCCTGTGTTTCTGGACAATTTCCACACAGTGCCTTCCCATTCATTTTCAGATGTCTTTCGATTTCTGGCAACTTTGATCCTGCAAGAGCATGAATGGAAACTTTTTAAAAATTACATTATGTTATTATTATTATTTTACATTATGAGCAGTGTTGATGGGTGTTGATGAGTATTGATGGGTGTCGATGGGTGTTGATGAGTATTGATGAGTGTTGATGGGTGTCGATGGGTGTTGATGAGTGTTGATGAGTGTTGATGGGTGTTGATGGGTGTTGATGAGTATTGATGAGTATTGATGAGTGTTGATGGGTGTCGATGGGTGTTGATGAGTGTTGATGAGTATTGATGAGTGTTGATGGGTGTCGATGGGTGTTGATTAGTTTTGATGGGTGTTGATGGGTGTTGATGAGTATTGATGAGTGTTGATGGGTGTCGATGGGTGTTGATGAGTATTGATGGGTGTTGATGGGTGTTGATTAGTTTTGATGGGTGTTTATGACTTTTGATGGGTGTCAATGGTTGTTGATGGGTGTTGATGAATATTGATGAATGTTAATGGGTGTTGATGGGATGTGTATTTATAATTACAGTGAAGGTGAATGCCCTCCTATATCATACATTCTTGTAAAATGTTCTTGCTCTTTGTGTAAACCTTTTATTTTGGCCCTTGTGTCCAGTTTGTTTGTTTTTGTTTTGTTAAAAAACTTTACGCAATAGCACTGCACTGCAGCTTCTGTCTCTTATTCCTGCCAGTAACATCTTGAGGCACTGTCACAGGCACCTTATTTTAGTTTTCACATTCAGTTAACCACAATTGCCCAGTCTTCCTAATCTACAGCCCCTACAACTTGTTTTAGTCAAAGGCCAAACTGTTGTCATTTTGACAGCAGTGTTCCAAATATGAGAAAGCTATGAATAATTGAATCTCAAGCATCATCCAAAACGTACTGCTAATAGTATGCAGTACATTTAATTTAGTTGTAGACATGTTCTACATGTTCTGCATGAATATATTTGATTAAATACGTTGGCATGATAATGCATTATTTAACAATAATCTACAATAAGTCACTAAATGTCACATACTTATGCATTGTAAAAAAACAAGAGCAGGGCTGGTAAAAGCATGGACACTACAATAAACTATAAGGTATAAACTACCTAAAAACACTATCATATCATTGCTATATAGTTCTTTCACAGTGTGGGATTCTGTAAAGTACCTGTCTTACTTCTGCACATGTAATCGTAATACAGTGAATAAGAAAAAAATATATATAAAGTTAATCAGAAATGTGCTCATATATAAATATATTGGGAACAAATGGTTAGAAAGACTGTATACCTTAGCACTCTTTCTGTTAAAAAAATTAAATCTGCTGCTTTAATAATGTAAAGTATGAGGGAGAGTCACATACAATTGCTGAATATGTCATATCACAGAGGAATGAATAGCATAATGTGTAATACTGTGCTGAATATGTCATATCACAGAGGAATGAACAGCATAATGTGTAATACTGTACTGAATATGTCATATCGCAGAGGAATGAACAGCATAATGTGTAATACTGTGCTGAATATGTCATATCAAAGAGGAATGAACAGCATAATGTGTAATACTGTACTGAATATGTCATATCAAAGACGAATGAATAGCATAATGTGTAATACTGTACTGAATATGTCATATCAAAGACGAATGAATAGCATAGATCCAGTCTGTGTGAGAAGAATGTTATTCTTCAACAGCAATCTTTAAATCCACAAGAACATTGATTTACTAAAGAAATCCCTATTATATGCTTAAGTTCAAACTGTTCATGGAGCATACATTTTGTAGTAGTAGTAGTTAATTTGATTAATAAGTCCAGCCCTCACAAAGCTTTCATTCATCAGCATCCATTATGAGGGGGGCTGGCTCATTAAGAGCCCCATGCGCACAGCTGGAACAGGAATGGCCTTCACAGACACTTTCCATAATGTGCTTCTCATTGTTTTATTTTTTGTTTCATCCGATAAAGTGGTCTGGAATAAACATGTCACAGGGTTAATCCTTTCTCTTTAAATTAAAATATGTGTACCATGCCTTCCCTGCAAACAATGTACTCCAATAACAAAACACATTAATGATTCACTGGATGAATGTAGAGGCTGATTCATCTGAGCCTGTTTCTCAGATCACCACTGGAGAGCCTCTTCTCCTTCTCGGGCCACGGTGCTCTTTTTTCTGAATACTGATCCTCTGGTCTTCTTTTGGCTGATTTTGCATTGTACTTTGCTGCCCCCTTGTGTGCAATGCAGGGAAACTTTGTACTTTTCCATGAGTAAACTTCACACAGTTTTATTTTAACCCATTCTCTGTACAAACTAAAGCAATTCATTGCTTGTTCTTCTAACACACTAAATAGCTGATTGTGCGTTGCTAAAACAGGCTCCAAGTCTGCTTAATTTTCTCTCAAGCAGTTTGTGATTAGTCTGTGTAGCAGAGAGGGACACTTTTAAACAAGCCACTGTTGATCTACAGAGCAGCACTCTGCCGTCCTATCTGTAGAAATTAAAACTCCCCCAGTGCTTACATAAATGTGGCAAACTGGACCAGGGGGTGTAAAGAGGACTACTATTTAAAGCATATACTGTACTTAAATAGGCACATTGCAATATCATTGCATAACGTGACACAGGTGTGTGTTTCTGTTTGAAATGTCTGCCTATATATGTTTACATTGCATGTGATTTACATGTGACAATAAATGAGTCATCCTAGTAAGTTTAGCATTTCTGGTACACAACCAGGTTCATAGATTCTGCTGTATCTTAGTATGAGCTGATTATTAAAATTAGAAAGTGAAGAGATTTTGTAATAAAATGTTTTCTAATGTAGTCAACTAATTAGGATTAGTGCTGAGTTCACTGTGGCAGGTTTTTATTGTGCGTTGCACACAAATTACAACAACATGAAGGTCTCTTCGAATTATGATACAATCCTTTTCATAGTTTGATGTTATTTATGTAACAGCTAGGAATATAATTGAAAATCCGAAAGTATCAGGTTAAGGCTCACATTTGGTGTTGCATAACAGCAATTAAACCAACCAAGACAAATTGTTTGCAACTTGACGTGTGTCCATAAGACCGTTCTGGGTGACTTCACTTACTCTTGTGCATGAAACTCCAGGGGCACGAGAACACTACTCTTCTAAAATTATAAAAGACATCTTTGACGCACAGACTCCCAGTGAGCTGATAGGTTCGCAAGTCTGGCAGAATTCCAAGTAAGACAAACAAACCAAACCACTGAGCCTAGTATACTGCTGCAATAGCAAGTAAAAATAGAATAAACAACAGCTGGAAGCAGCATCCATGCAATGCAAGGACATGTGCATGGATCCTATAAGGAATGAAATGGAATGTCATTTGTTGCATGCTGATAACTCCCCCGCAGACTAAGTGCATGCAATAAAGATTTAACCTTAGGAAATCTGTTCAGCAAATTGGGATTGACAAACCATGCAACCATGCTGGATTGTGTCGCAGTGAAGCACTCATTTACACTACATTAACATGCTCACTTTGCAAAGCACAAACACGTGTTTTAATGAAGGAAAAGACTTCAAGCCTTTCAGTAATAGAACAGCACAACAGTAACGCTGTAAGTTGGTGTGCTTGATAAGATGTAATTTATTTAGGTATAAAACACGGGGCCGTGAAGGGAGTTTCTATTCCAGCCTGCCTGGAGATTGGTCTTCAGGGGGGCACTATTGTCTTATATATACCTCTAGAGATCTCCGAGTCATGGAGACAGACAGCAACATCAGATTGGATAGCGTTTGAATGGGCATTTCATTTACTCATCAGCCAGCAACAGCTGTTCTTTTATTAGCATGCTTAAAGATTTTTTTTTTTTTTTTTTTTTTTTTTTTTTTTTTTAATTATTATTATTTAATTTAAGAGGTAATACAATGACAATGGGGAGTCATAAAAGGAAATTAATATTGACTTTTTTAAAAAAAAAATTTTTTTTACTATAAATCTTCTGAGGTGATGATTATAATTGCAGTTCTAGCTTTCTTCATTAGACAATGTTTTTATCTCTATCTAGTCAATACTGGTATGTACATTTATATACATAAAAGTCATTGGCGTTGGCCTGTTGAATGGTGTTTACTGCGTTCTTTCACAGTGAACTCGACTGCGGTATGTTAGCATTGCTGTCAGTTCAGTTTGTCTGAGGTACCCAATAGCTAGTTTTAGCAGCTGGGATGCAAACATACACAATTAAAGATGTGTATAGGGTACCCAAACCGTTTAATTTAGACCCTAAACACATACCGACCCTGAATATTTATAGGATACACGAGAATGATCATTGGTGTTATTTTGCTGTGTTTGGCAAGTACCCTTTATGAATTATTATTATTATTATTATTATTATTATTATTATTATTATTATTATTATTATTATTATTATTATTATTATTTTAACCAAATAAAGTTAGTAAATCAGAAATTAATAACGTGTTTAATCGTACGCAGTCTTTCCTTCTTTCTTTTTTTTTAATTGTAATTGGTGTGTTTCATTTCAGGAATATGTTTATCTGACAATTTGCGGCATAACAGTTGATTGCAAATTCTAAAATTAATTTTATTTTATTTTTTAACAGCTTAAAATACTGGCTTAAATGAAAGTTACACTGTAGCTTCTCTGACGTTTCTCGTTCCCATTTAAGATAGTATTTTAAGCTGTGAAATGGGTTTTGCGCCTATGTAAATGAGGAGAGTCTTGTTGCAAACAGAGAGGAGTGATTGGATGCGCCAGATTTCAATCACCTCTACATACTCTGCCAGTCTGGGAAAGTAAGTACTCAGGATGCTGAAGAGTCAGCTGTCTTCAGAGGTGGCCGCTACCTGGACTTGACAAGACCTGTGTGCGCCAGCGGGTTTACTGCATCTCGTAGGTTTCCGATCAAGCAGCGCTATTTGTGTGGAACTTTCAGCACACGCATGGTATACTTTTGCACTTTGACTTTGTTAAAAAGTTATTATGTAACCAGGCAATGTGATAAATGTGAACATTCCAACAAAACGCTACATTTCAGAAAGCGATCTTCTGGTCGACTTTGTAGTCTATGAGAATGGGTAAGGATCTGTTTATTTATTGTGTCTGTTTGTAGGATATTTTAAGAGGTGGAACTCTATATTGGAATTTTCTTTTGAGTAATATAGAATATGTATACGAATATGTTTTGGTTCATACTAGAAACATAGAAAGAGTGTTTCTTTTTTAAGTTTTTAACTGTAGAATGCTGGTTAGGTTCTATATATGCATATGGAAATAAAACGTTTTTAAAGCTTTGACATGTAGAGCATACAGATAATATTGGAATTCTGGAATGTGACTCATTTACAGGATACAACTTTCCATGGAGAATATTTAAATACAAGACATGTCCATACATTAATAACCCATTCTTTCACAGATCCTACCAAGGCCTATCCACCACTGCAGTCCCTTTCCTATCATTCCAAGTTTTCCGAAGGCTCTGGAGACATTCCAAGAACCCCCGACCTGAACTCGACGCTGGCTTTGCTGATGAACAAGTTCCATCCCACAAACAGGAGCGCGTTCAGCTGGTCAGTCTTTGAGATCGCAGAATGGGAGAAGTTTGTAGAACTGGCTAAATATGAGTCTGAATCCCAGAACCCCACACTGAAGGCTCTGCTGGTCGCAGCGTACTCTGTCATCATCATCATCTCTCTGTTCGGCAACGTTCTGGTGTTCCAGGTGGTGATCAAGAACAAGAGAATGCACTCGGCAACCAGTCTCTTCATAACTAACCTGGCCGTGTCCGATATCATGATCACTCTGCTCAACACCTCCTTTACACTGGTAAGGGACCCCAGAAACACTGGCTGCATTTATTATGCAACGTTGCATACCTGACACATAAAAACATCCCCTCCCTGTTGCAAGTCTGTTTCAGTCATAATAGGCAAAACAGGAGACTGAAAGCTGGTGCTCGGTTGATAGGTGCTACGGATCAACTCTTTATACAGCCACTTATGCCTTAAGAGATGATTCGGGAAGCTATTGTGTGATCAAACTTTTAGAGAGTCACAGGTACAGAAAGCACGGAGCAGATTTAGGACCTGCATTATTTCTCCGTGCTGACGTTCATAGCAAAGCCATGGCATTGTGCAGCATGTATTCAATTAATGTGTCATGCTTGTGTTGGAGGACAGTTGATTGATTAGAGCGCCTCTATTGTAAATCATTGTGGGTTTCATAATTGCACGCTCTCTTGAGCTTCCTTTGTAAAACACAGTATTGTAAAATATTGCACCCATAATGCTGTTTCACATGCTGTGTATTTTTATTGGTTTTTTTTGCATGCTTCAGGCTCGCTATGTGCACAGCACCTGGGTGTTTGGGAAGGCTATGTGCCACATTAGCCGGTTTGTGCAGTACTGCTCTCTTCACGTCTCCACCCTGACCCTCACAGCTATAGCTCTGGACAGACACCAGGTACAATTGCATGAGCATTACATCTTGAGATTCTACTTGATTTACACTTCACCACTAACACCGACGGCAAGCAATGTACTGAACTGTAAATTCATGAACTGCAAAATATTTTCAAGTGCATTAATCAGTTCTTTGGGGTTATCAGTGGTCTGCCCAGATAAATAAATAATACATCATATAAATAAAGTTTACCTGCCTCTTTCTTTTCCTCTGTGCTGTGATGAATATGCATACCTTGAGATTCCCATGTAAAAGTCCCTCGTGGATAATGTTTGTCCTGTGCTTTTCTGGTCCTGCCAGGTTATCTTGAATCCACTGAAACCCCGGATGACGGTACATAGAGGGGTTCTCTGCATTGTAGTGATCTGGGTGATGGCTGCATGCTTCTCCCTCCCGCACGCCATCTACCAGAAACTTTTTCAATACAACTACAGGTAAGGAGGCGTAAATCATTTAAATCATTAGACAGAAAGAGTCGACACGCTCCTGTCTTGTCAGTGTAAGGTGTTCAGATTCACGTTGATGTTATGAGCACTCGTAGATATCTGGGTACAATGTAAGAACATTGTTTGCAAGTTATGGATTGTGTTCTGTTGTAAAAAAAAAATAAAAAAAAATCTGAATATGATAGAATTCATTTGAAAAAAACACATTTTGAAAACAAATTATTATGTTATTTTATTTGATAGCTTGCTTTAAAAAGTCATTGCTTAGAATTACAAAACTTAAAAAAAAAAAAAATCAATTGATTGCAAATGGAAAATAATATTTTTACATTCGATCTTGTTCTTCAGAATTTCACGTTTACACAGTCCTTAGTGTAATTGGGAAGAATCTGCATATTTGGCTTAAATTACATGTACTTTCCCATGTCTTATTACACCTGTAATAAAGATTTATGTCTATATGTGTTACAATGCATGTTATAATCCAAGCTGCTGCTGCAATCTCAGCGGCACTGCTGAATTAAAGTATTAAAGTAAGGCAGCTTCATCAAGCCAACCTGCAAACCCACAACAACATGAAAGAGTTCTCACCACACGGGCATCACGCATAATCCCTCCACTTCAATCTGAACAATTCAGCTTGAGAGCTAACATCCAACAAATAAGCTTTAAGACTTAATAAAGGAACGGATGCTCCTCATAAAACTCATACCCACTACAAGCCCTCCTTGAGGGCACAACTGAACACATGTGGTCCACTCTTCTCTGCATTGACATTTTATTTTCTCTTGCTTGGTAAAGGGTAAATGTTCCCATTCGTTATTTGTGTGTTTTTCTATTACTCAAAGACGGTCCCTATCACATATACAAAGGATCGCATGTCTGGCAGGGACTCCTCTTAGACACACAGCTGCTCACAGTTAACATCTTGTGCTATGATTGCGTTATGTGTTATGATAATGATTGTAAGTCGAATCAGGGGCTGTTATTTTGCAGAGAAGGACAAAGCAGTTCATTTTTATTTTTGTATTTCTGTATTTATTAAACAAGCTTGTAGTTATATGAACAGCTGTACTGTGATGAAGTGTTCTCTGACAGACAAAGGTAACCACATTCTATCTTCTGCTTCTATTTCTGACTTGATAAGCTGTGAGCAAGAATCTTGTAAATAAATGACCAAACATTACTAAAAATTACTTACCAACAAATTACAACATGCTTGAAAGGGTTTAGAGTTTAGGACAGTGCTGTTTACATGCACCACTGTTCAGATCAGTTAAACAAAACCCACTATTGGCTGCACATAAGTGACTGTATGCATATTCACAACCCTACTGAAGAGTGTGGGGCTGCTGTTAGTTTGTAGGGATATTCAGCGTTAACACTAAATGTTAAGAGACTTGACATCAAGATAATTGCAACAGATACTTGGCAACCGAAGTTGGGAAGCTGCAGCACAGGAGATGCTTCATTAAGTGCACCTTCAATTCAGCTCCTTTTTAAGTTATTAGAGAAAGAAATAGCCTTTGGGTTCATTAAATAATATTTACGTCAATTCCTGGAACTATCAAAGGACATAGAGCTGAGGGAGACTTTTTTAGTCCTGCCAATTAAATGGGCTTTTCAAAGAAATGCCTGCTGTTCTTGCTAGAGTAATAATATCAATTTAAAATTATTTTGTTGCTTTAATGCTTTAATCACGTATTATGATGAAACTCAAATACAGTTCTTCATCCACTATCCTCCTACATGTATTGCTTCCTGTGTTAGAGTGCTGTGTTAATATATTAAACCTGTTAAGTTAGCTAAACCACACTCCTTTTAAGACACTTTTTTGTATTATTGATGGTCATTTTCCCTAACTAAAACGGTGCCTCTTGTCTTGGTCGGTGGTCCAATAGTGCATCCACAGTCCGCAGCTTCTGTGTTCCTCATTTCCCGAACCCCTCGGATCTCTACTGGAAATATCTGGACCTGTCCACGTTCCTACTGCTCTACCTGCTCCCACTGGTCATCATCTCCCTGGCTTACTCCCGGCTGGCCAAGAAGCTGTGGCTGCGCAATGCCATCGGGGACGTCACCATGGAGCAGTGTGATGCCCACCGCAGGAACAAGAGGAAGAGCATCAAGATGCTGGTGCTGGTGGTGGTGGTCTTCGCAATCTGCTGGTTCCCCCTCAACTGCTACGTGGTGCTCATCTCCAGCCTGGGCATCCAGTCCAGGAACACCCTCTACTTCGCCTTGCACTGGCTCGCCATGAGCAGCACCTGTTACAACCCCTTCATCTACTGCTGGCTCAACGAGAGCTTCCGTTCGGAGCTCAAGTCCCTGCTGAGCATGTGCAGGCGAGCCCAGAAGCCACCAGATAAGCTCCTCCCAGCTGCCGTGGCTCGCTGCCGCGAGGCCTGGCTTGAGCAAATGAGCTTCAAGCAGGGTCCTTCCACCCAGAGCGTCGGGTCCACCACAAACGTGCAGACTCTCAACACAGATCTGTAGTCGGGTACTGCACTGTATGCATGTACAGCAGTGTGTTTTGTTAGGTGGTTTGTCTTGGTAGTTTTCAAGCCCGGTCCTGGGAAGGTTCTGTGTCTGCTGTTTTTCGTTCCAGCTGAGCTCTCAATTACTTAACTGGACCCTTAATTGAACTAATGTTTGCTTGATTAGACCCTTTAAATTGCTTTCAGCTCTTAAACAGTTGCTGTTTTCAAGTCAGCTATAAGTGCTGTGAACTTGTTGCTCTTGGGAATGTTGTGCCTCAGATTCTGTGAAATCTGACATTAATGTATGAACACAAATCCTCTCTGTATGGTTTCATTATTAAATAAAAAAAATATGCATATGCTTTTTATTATTTTGGGTCACTTGTTAACGTATACCACAGAGTTTGGATTAGGACTGGTTGTTTGGTGGGGGGGAAGCTGATAAAGAAGGCAGGAGTTCAGGCTGGTACCACACAAAGATGGAAGCACTTTGAGGTTGCTGGATGGTCAGGTTTGCAGAGGTCACACAGTGTAACACGAGACTGCTCTGCAGCTCCATGCAGTCTGCAGACAAACTGTAGAGAACCAGGCCTCTCCTTCCAAGCTCCTCTATCTGTTGTGTTTCCAACTTGCCTTAATAAAAGTGCCCAGAGTTGAGGTGTTCTGGGCTGCACTGGGATGTACAGCTGCTGCAATCACTGAACTAAAGGTAATTCTTTCTTCTGAAAGTACAGAACTTTGATTTTGCTTGCTTGGCAAGGAAGTGACTCACTCTCATAAATTTTTACTGGGAGCAACAACACTCTGCGTGACCTTCATTTACACAGGCTGCTCCACTTGCGAGTTAAACCTTGAGTTAATTAACCACTTTATTAGCTATAACTGTTCTCAATGAGATCCCAAAGACATTGCAGTGATTATACTGGTGCATCCTAAAGTACTCTAATGGGATGGCTGGCGTATGCAAGTGTAGTTTCCCTATGGCATTAACATTCACTTCATACAGTAATTAATTTCTCATCTGTGTTGTGTTCGGTCTCCAAATGCATTCCAGTTTCATCACTTCTCTTGATAGGGGAACCCTGTGTCATGAATCGACTGCAGCAGCAAGGGAAAATGTTAAAAGAGCATCTTTAAGCTTTTTAGCATCAAGCCTGTCTGGTTTAATTGTGATGCACGTGATTTAAATTTCGATGTTTAGTACATTTATTGTAAACATCCTCAGAGGAGTAAAACCTTACAGAAGGTGAAATGAGGTGCACCTGTCCAATGCATGATTGGAATCTATACAGGGATTTTGTCCAAAAGTTGTAATTTTAAAAAGAAAACTTATCCAATGATGATCTTTCAGTTTTGTATTTTTAATATATATATATATATATATATATATATATATATATATATATATATATATATATATATATATATATATATAAACTTTTTTTTCCCTTAACAGTGTGGAGTATGATGTGTAGATAAATGAGAAAAATCCTCATTCGAAACTTTGAGGCACTAACACAACAAAATGTGAAAAAAGTTCAAGGGGGTGTAGACTTTCTATAGGCACTGTATATACCCTTTATACTTATTTATTATTCACACCTGCACCAATACTGATAGCAATGCCAAGTCAATTCATAGCCTTGAATGTACTCTGAAAGAACTTCATCACATTGCCAAGTCAATTCACAGCCATCATGTACTCTGAAAACACTTAATCACATTGCCAAGTCAATTCACAGCCTGGCATGTGCTCTGAAAGAACTTCATCACATTGCCAAGTCAATTCACAGCCTGGCATGCACTCTGAAAGAAATCTCATCACCTTCTGTGTTCTCCATGTAGGGGAGGACTGGCTAAATAACCTGAGTATAACTGGAAAGCTTGTATTGATGGTTTCCAGCACAAAATAATGAATTATCCTGTGACATTGATGCAAGGAGCTGAACAGCCCCCTTCAATCCACTTTGATCTCAAATGATCCTTTAGGTAAAATCCAATATTAGCCATGTTTTCCGCACAAATAACAAGCACATCAGTGAAAAATTACAATTCAATAGCTGCAGACCATTCAGGAATCTTTCAATCTACAAAAACACACATAAAAAGATTGCAATACACCTTTGGCCCTCTCTGATTCCTCCTGGGATTAGCAAAAGACATGAACTACAATTTACTGACTGATCTCTCCTAATTGTTTTCAATGATGAAAAAAGCATCTCTGCATTATTGAAGCTGCTTCTGAAATCCTGGCGGTGACCAATGCCTGAGAAAAGCACATATGAGTCACTCTCCCGCAAGGAGATGATTGTGCTGCTGCTGTGGTGCCCAGCGTGTGCCCTTCCCTTGGGAGTGGGGGGTTTAGCTTGCACCTCTGCTGAACAAGGCTTAGGGGTGTTCAATTAGTACTATCCTGCAAGGAGTGAGTGCAAAACAGAAGCAAAAGGAACCATGCCATAAGGGCACTGTGTAGGAATTTAAAGAACATTTTTGTGCTTTTTATCATCAAGGCTGTATTTAATTGTGATGCATGTAATGTAAATTTAGATGTTTAGTACACTTATTGTAAACATCCTCACAGGAATAAAACATGATTTTTAACCAATCACAAAATACAATATTTAAAGTAAACAACTGACAGCAGGGAACACAGAATACAAGCGGAACTTGTGTGTATATATATATATATATAATTGTTTTCCAAGAAGTTGAATGGGTCTGTGTTGTTTCTTTCATCCTCAAAGCAGCCTTCTTACACCATTTGAATCCAGAGCTGTGCTCAAGTATTCCTCAAACTGGCACGCTCCTCGCATTTTCAACTCTGCCTTTGGTCAGGATCTTTTCAAATCATAGTCATTGTTGAGCAGAGACATAGAGGACTGGTATGCAAATAAAAATTAATTCTGAGCAGGAACCAAGACAACTTAAACAGACTGGATCTGATTCCAAAGGTATTCAATCCTCCAATGACTACAGGAGCGTTTCACTATTATGAAATTAAAACTAATAGATTGTATAGGTAACTCAATTAATTTGTTGACAGAAATTTTAAGAAAATTATAATAATAAAAGAGTTTTAATCTAGTAGACAAATAGACAAACATTTCCACTAAAGAATGAGTTTCTTAGCTTGACTCATACAATGAAGTATTTAAGGTGGACAGATGATGTGCATCTCAAACCAATTCCAAGCAGATGCTTCCATCTTCTGATCTTATTTTCTAACAAACAAACTAAATGTGGAAGTAATGCGACACAAGCAAAAGATAATTGTTTCAAATCCTTTCCTTGGGTCTCGACTACTAATGATACCTGTCTGTGAAAGAACAGAAACAGCTTGAGCTGCTCTTCCCTCGGCAGACAGCAGCAGAACACAGCCTAGGAAACGAATCCTCCCGATAGTGCGGCTTCAAAGGGTGCGAAACCCCCAGATACTCCACAGAGAATTTACGCTTTATGAACTGACAACATGGCATATCAGTTTAATAAATGACAGCACTGGATCGTCCCTCGGGTTGCACTATTCTATTTATACTGCGAAAGTGAAGGCAGCTCAGAAATTACTATGCACACTTAATAGGAAGCCTGAAGAGAAGAGACACACAATCTTAAATATCCCAATCTGTTTAGCACTTGTAAATTTGCATTATTGCTACTTACAGTCACACGTTAACATTCAAAGGTTTTTAGATGTTCATTCTAACAAGGTACTAATGATTATATGAAAATCACAGAAGAGTTTTAACTCTGTAGTCAAATTCAAAATCTGTAACAGATTGTAACTAAACGAATACCTTTTCCTTCCACAGTCAGTAGCCTCTTTCTTCAAATTAATTACATTTTTTTTATGCAGTGCTGTCTTTTATTCTAGGTTTTCCCTCAGATAGTTTTTCTGAAGTATGATATAGTACCCCTCCTAGCCAGGGTGGCAGGACACGGTATCCCTATTTCTACATGTTGATGAAGGTGCTGCCAGCACACTTTTAGCTCGCAAAAAACAATGAGCCCTTTAAGAATGTAAACAACAGCAAACAAAGCCTGGCTCCTCATGTAAATACATTGATACTTCTTTTGTCTCTAAACCATCCATGATAAAAGTAGGGAAACACAAGCAACTTTTATTTCATCTGCAACACTGTCAACATAGGTTTCTCCCTTTCTCCACAAAACTCTCTTCCCTCATGGAACGACTGAACCAATGAACGAATTATCTTCCAGTTATCTTCCATGCAGGTCAAGCAAATGAAACTTTTTTTTTTTTGGTCTGGTAAGGGATAAGCAGGTTTTTATATATATAAATATCATTTGTTATGATGGTTATTGTGCTGCTGAACAGTAACAAGCGGAGAAGTTTTTCAATTTTAGATCCACAGTTTGAGAACCAGATGAAATATTCATGTAAATCCCAGACAATGTTATCTGTATGGATATCACTGCCTATGAACGTGAAATGAATTACACAGAAAGGGGTATTATAAAGGTGGGTATTTAAATTATCATACCAACACAGAATGTTTTCATTACGAATTATCTTCTCTCATCATCAGAGCTGTTGTATTCCAGAATGCCAATAAGGAAATTTCACTAATGAAGATTTTCTTGAGATACAGGTTATGAAGAATTTTAAATATAGTGTTAGCCCTTTGCACTTGTGCAGTACAAGTCATCTTTAAAAACGCACAGCTATAAAAATGTACATACCAATCCAGACAGTACAGAGAGGAAAGATAGTAACATGGACATGCTGAAGAATTTTTGGAGTTAGGTGTTTCCTAAAATAAGTGGCCCTGTTTTGTTGTGATTAAAAGATTTGTAAACGACTTGATAAGGGGATGACTAGCCAAGAGCAAACTACGTGCAGGACTAAACCATTTTTTTTTCTCTTTTAGAGCAAATGTAGGAACATTTGCTGTATGTTTTGAAAGAGACTGTTAATAATTACAAATCTGTCCATTAGAGGTATGCCACCTCTGTGTCTGATCTTCTACTTTGAATATGAAAGAACTTGTTTGTTTGTTTTAGGTGTGCAGTCATGTTAACCCTTTAGGGGACAAGGGACACATAAAATGATGCTAACTTTCATATTTTTGCAATGAGGTGCACGAAACAGGGTTTATAATGTTCTGGCATGTTGGATCCCTCTGCTACTCAAGTCACTCTCAAATGTGTTTTAAAAAGAACTCGTTTGAACAACTGCTCAATTTCTTGTGTGGGGTAAAACAAGCACACAAATGTTGACCCGATTCCCAAAATTGTTTTCCAAAAAGTTTGCTTCTTAATGTTTCTGTTAAAAAAAAACAAAAAACAATAAAATAGAGAAAAAAAGGTAAGGTATACTGGCAAATGTTTATTGAGAAACAAAAACAACAAAACTTCACTTTTTACAGATTTTTTAACACTGCCTGTTTCATCCCAATGAACCCATGAGATTCGATCAGCGCTGAGAAGGATTTGCACACTAACAGGATTGCATTTGAATATACATTAAATCTAACATAACACCCATTTGTTTCTTAGCACTTCATTTATTTCTTGCAAGCAGCTAATCTGATACCTAATTTGATGTCCTCCAGAACTGCAGCAGTCTGGTCGCTGTGGCGGTGTCAGAGTCATAGCTGTGAAAAGATAAAACCACAGACTGTGCTAAAAAGCCAACTAAAATGCAAATTTATTGGACAGAGAAGACTGCGTCTTCATTACCAACTACCCTGGAGCAGTGTTCTGTTTAGGACCCATTCACAAACCATTACCTCAGGTGTTAGCCAAAATCTGTTTTGACAAATTAATTTTAATTTTCAATAAATTATCCCTGTTGTTGGTTTCTCTGGCATTGGCTTCAGGAATGAACAAGTCTAAATCATGATTTACTTTACTGAACTTAGTTCTCTTTTCTTTTTATAAGATTGCATTATATCCTGATTTCCCTACAAATATGCACTGGGAATGAGTCACGGGCATGGCGTGGTTATTGCATGCTGAATGAAGAAGCTCAATGATTACAACTGACACCTCTTGTTTGAGGTCAATTTTAATTGTGCTCGAATTTCATATAATGAAGCAGAAGCTCCAATCAGAAAAAAAAGCATTCGAGTGCTGTGGGCTGTTCTAGATTGCCATTCTGTTTTTGATTAAATGTATCTTGCATCCTGACAGATCCCTACCGGGCACCAGCTTTTGCTTGACTTGACCTTTATATCTAGGATTTGTATTTTGTAGAAACAAGCTGTAAGTTTGTTCATTAAAAGTGTTTTAACCAGATGAAGATTTGAAAAAAATCCATCTGTATTCTGAACCTAGAAAACTTCCCTCAAACTTTTGTTATTATTTGAAGTTCATACACCTGAAATAAAATAATAACATCCTGTCAATTATTCTACAGCAACCCTGTAGTGCATTTAGTATGTTATTAATTAGTTTTCTGCAAAGGCATCTCTTCTGACAACAAAGCATGTCATTGTGAACCACTGGTGTATGAGGTAAAGAACCAGGGAAGATGACTCTAATTGACTGTGTGATGAGTATGATAACCTCTATCTGAAACATAATGACAGTACCCCTTTATATTTATATACTCACAGCTGGATATCACAATCAAATCTAGCATGCAAAGTGTTTTGTTTTCGATGGAAAAGATCAGCCTGGAAAAAAGTTAAACAGGGATTTTATTTTTTTTTTATTTTATTTTTTTTTAATAAATAAATAAATTCAATTCAATTTAATTTTAAAAAACCTAGTTATTTCCCACTTGGATACAATTTAACAAAACATTTTTATTCAAGTAGTTTTCAAAGGGACAGGGTAAATCCACAAGATAATTGCTAGAAAAAGGCATGTATCTCAAAGCATGTGTTTTATGTCGCTGTATGGCGGGTATATCCTGGGTCCTGACTCTTTTTCACAGCAGGTTACAATTCCTTCAGTGTAATTCTATCAGGCTGATTTACATGTTAATTATGAATAGCGAAGTGTCTAACATCATAACATATTCAACAGGTGCGCTTTCCACTGTGTGTGCTGATGAGTTTGATGGGTTGAGCAATTCATTGTTCACGGAGGTGAAAAACCAAACTGAAAAAGAGGTTCACACTGCAATTTAAACAGCACTGGCATCAGGTTGACAGCTGCCAGCTGCTACTGTAACAGTACTGTGGAAAGGGTGTGTAATGGGCACACACAGTTTCTGCCTACTCTGTCAAAAATAACAATCAAGAGTCTTTCTATAAACACATTAGTTTAGTACTGATTTACTGCACAAAGCTTGAGTCTCAAAGAAGGATTACTGGAGAGTTAAAGTTATTAGGTTGTGTAATCTGTTCAATACTTATCCTCACCTTTTTTTAATGTTCTGTGATTTGGAAAATGTTCCAGCCAATTGACCTAAAACAGGATCCCAAATTGAGGTCATTTACAACATAACACGTACCTTCTAAAAGTGAGGAAATACAGTATTGCTTGTTAATAATCTGCCACGTTGTAGTTCTTTTTTCTTATCATCTGACAGCAATTGATCAAAACCAGCTGTGGGTTATTTTTCTGTCAAATCAAAGTGTAATTTGATTTTCACACTTGTGGAAGCATACTCAAAACTGGCCCACAGGAGAGTGGGAGAGTGCGGTGTTGTGTGAATTGCTGTCAGGGAGGAAATGGAATTGAATGGCACTGAATGTACAAGACTGAAAAGACAAAGTCATTCTCTCTCCACACCAGGACACAGCATCCTTTCAGCAACCTGAATCTGAAAACAGACGGGAGTTGTTTTCTGCAGAGCCTGTACAGCAATGCATCTTGTTTCACAAGCAAAGAATCAGTTTATTTTAGAAGGAAAAAACAAACATCCATCTTTCACACTGACAATTTAAAATGATTTACTTTCAGATCAAAGCTACATGTAGAAATCCTGCAAGATTTTATTTGAATGTTTTGAGTGAAAAACATGAGTATGATCTCTGAGGTGCTTAACCATGCTGTAACGATCGGCTTGACAACATTTCACAAGGATTGTACCATTTTCTACTGCAGTGAATTTTTATAAGATTTTAATAGCACAGCAAATCATTTAAACTGTCGACCAACATGAATGGACAACTTGAGCCTTTCATACACTAGAATAAATACTTATTGGAGAGAAGTGTATGTTTGGGTGAACTGTTGTTTAGCTTGATCTTTTAAAAGCCTCTTATTTTTGCTTTGCCTGGTATGTTTTTGCTTGCTGTAGCTCCATCTAGTGGAGATTCCTGTTTAAACCGTTCTATGACCAAGCCTGGATTACTTGTTTTTCTTTGTAAAGCCACATGCTGTGAATGTAGACCCAAAAATATAACACTGGACTTTTATTTATTAAAACATATACAATCATCCAGCATTTAACATGCTTTACAAGAGCATTACAATGCAGCAACACATTTATAAAAACACAAAAAGTCAATATTACACAGTAATGACTGAAAAGAAAACTACAGCTGTTTCACATGTAAAATTCCATACAAACAAAAATACCAACAAAAAAAACCCTTTACTGTATATCTAAAGAAAACTTTAAAGAAAATATAAAGAGTCTTACCCTTTTTTTTGTAACTGTCTAAAAATAAGTATTGACTAGTAGTGTAAAAAAAAAAATGGTAGAAAAAAATATAACAAAAATCCTTTATGTACCATTCATTAAAGACAGTTACATCGGCACAAGAAATGCACTTTTTATCAGTCACTTACTGATGAACCCAAATGAGGGCTCTACAATGAAACAGCAGAGAAATTATTCTGTACGGTTTGCTTGCCAAGCAAAATAACAGTTAGATTTTATAGCAAAAGAAACTGAAATGTACATCATGTACATGAGATCTGATGAAAAGAAAGCTCTCAGCGTCCCTTACTACTAAATAAAAGGGATAATTTCTCAAAGTAATACTGTCCCCTTTATTTACCAGGCAACTGTACATACTGATCGACCTAAAGAAAACTAATTGTCTGCTTTTGGATTTAGGGCTTCTTGGCTCATACAAAATTCATTGTATTAAATGCAATTGTTTTAAATTCACCACAATGCAGTTATCAGGATGAAATTCAAGTAATGTGAAGTGATGTGCATCCTTTTGAGGATCCTCTGTCAAGTCTTAGCTGCACCCTGCAACTAATTCACCTCAAACTGCCTGAAATTTAGTCAGTCCTGTGCTGGAACCTGACAGTAGATTTACACTAAGCTTCCATTGAGGCTGTAAATCCCTTCAATAAAACTTTGACGTGCCCAGGGTTTTTATCTGGTAAAACCAGAACCTCGAAAAAAAAAGAAAAAACAAAAAAAAACCAATTAAACTCTTGTGTATCTAACATGAAATACTGTACTACTGTTATGGCTTCCAGCAGACTTTTGTGATATCATTTTGTAGTTTATTTGATTGCACAATGTTAAATAAAAGACCTAAATTATGTTCATATTTTTTTTAATTATGTCTCAATCCTAAAATTCTAGGTGATGCAAAACGCTGTGCCATAGTCGAAGCCAGGACAGCGGTGTCAAATAAAACAGGGATAAAAAGAGCTAGCACCTGTTCTGAGAAGCTATAAGAGAATTTAAAACTGAACCCGCCACACGACTTAAACTGCAGTTACTTTCCATCTGACTCGTACAGCATTATTAAATGATGGTGTGATATCGACACATTTGTTCAGCTCCTGTTTAATCAAGCTAAGTATAACAAATCAGCCAGGCAAACCCCAAGACAGATATTACGCTGCTCAATGGATTACTGTGGGGAACAATAGGACTGATCCCTGAGGATCAGATCGAGGTCAGATGACACAAAATAAACGGAACGTCCAATAAAAACGCGATTCATTCTAATTCTATTTAAAAAAATACGTAATTTATAAGAGCCTATTCCCTTAATCTAATCCAATCTAAACACCCCCTTTTCTAAAGACTCAACATTTACATCAGTCAAACTTTCCTGTGAGTATTTAATGCAGTTTCAAAAGCAGCACATGTACACAAGGACTGGAAATACGTTGACAGGCCATTATACTCAAATGGACAAACAAGTCAGTAGTGCCTCCCAGGCCTTTTATAGGTCGTGATGAAGTGTGATGAAAAGTGTGAGCCAGCAGCACAGAGAGCTGCCTGCAGTGCTGAGAATTGATCCAGCTGGACAGCACTTACTGCACAATTAACACCCTTCAGAGAAACCAAAGCGCTTCCGGGTGAACCTCCAGGAACACCAAACGTCTCATCACTTTATCCCTACAGGAATAGGGAGCAAAGAAGTAGCGCTTACTCAGCAGCCAGGACTAAGAGTTTACACTAAAGGTATTTGTGTTAGGGGTGGCACTCGGAGGAGATTTGCCTAAATGTTGCGCCTCTCGGTATTAACGTTCCTGAGCTGCTAGGTCTGTAGCCCTTAATTCTTTTAACACCTTTCTTGGTGGCAATGATCTAAGACTGGGTCAGGAAACTGAAGCTTGTAAGAGACAAGTCTGGTTTTGCAAAGTGGGTTACAAGAAACTGCTGGGGACTGTTCACAAACTGGCCCCCTCAATGTGCAACAGATTCAGTTTTGTTTCAAAGAGCAGTCACAGGGATTCCATGGTATTGCCTAAGCCTGCTAGGAGGGGTCAGTGATATCTGTAACAGAAGCGTCATCATAGCTTTTGAGTATTTTTACGGATTGAAAACTGATGTAAAGATTGAACACATCAAGCTCGGAATATCAGCACAGTGAAAGAAATGTTAACAAAAAAAAACACATCTTAACATAAGCAGGCAATTAGTACAACAACTGTACCCCATAAAGCAATGTGAAATAACTGGTCTTACCCCTAAAGTAACCACTGTACAGCTTCGCAAAACCAGACCCGAAGTGCTTTGACTGGCAGTAGTGTGCTAATGGCATGCTATGCCAACATGCACAATTTCTCCTAAATCTGAATTCCCAGCACTAAACAACGGCTTATTTCTTGTTAATGGAAAAAAAAAAAAAGGTGCATCCTGGTTTTGCTTTCTGGTCAGCTAATGCGCACACACACTGTGATGGATCTGAGTGGAGTACTCGCAGAGCAGGAACAAGGCGTCGAACCTCTGCAGGCGATGGAAGGCGTGTACCAGGTCGGGCACTGTGGTCAGGGTGCTGGAGGAGAGGTAGCTAAACACATGCTCAAACCCTATGACGCTGTCCATCAGCTCCGCTGGCACCCCCAGCTCCAGACCCAGCTGCCTGTAGTTCTTTACGCCCGGGAACGATGGGTCCAGCTTCAGAGACAGGGACTCGACCAGCACTGGAGGGAGACGCCCCAAGTGAAGTCCTGGGTAAGGCAAGGACAAATTTATATGTTCAGTAAACTGTAACACTTTGTATAAAGCTATGTGTGAGTAACATGCATATCACTTGAAAGCATGAATAACACAAAATCTAACAGCCTGTTCCTAACCACAGTGGGAACAGAAGCCAAGTACCATATTCCTTTGAATTTTTTTTTTATTCAAGTATAGAGATGCAGGTATTAAAATCGCCAACAAAAGACGTGACTGCCCAAGAAAAGACGAAACAAAAAACGTTACTGCCTGATCTCGAATCATCCATGACATATAGGCAACAATTTTCAAAGTAGCGGCAGTCATTGTCTGGGAGATGTCAAGACATAAAGATGACTCCTCCAGCTCAGAGGATGATGACTAGGAGAGAGTCATTGTTGTTACAGGCATGTTCATTTACCAATATACAACATACTTACCAATATGCCTAATAGTCTGTAGCATGTCATTGCTAACAATGCAGTATTATACACATAACTGAGGTTGTATCTTTGTAAATGCATCTTTATTTGATGTTTTATTTTTTCCTTAAATTAAGGGTCGAAAATTTTGGCTGCATCTTAAATTCGATGGAGTCTAAATTTGAAGGAATACGGTATATTTTCATGACTAATCTCCTTAATCTCTCCACTGACTTGGTACTTGGCTAATTGTTTCGTTTTTAGCAGTCAAATCCAGCACAAGATCTTCACACTGAGCAAAACAAACAGTATTTAAAACCACAGGTCCAGCCACTGGATGCATAAAATACAAGAAAAAGAAAGTAAGACAGCAACGTGCCTGATGGAAGCAAGCTCTACATATTATAATGGCATTGGAGGAATGTCTGCAGTTCAAAGCGCAGGCTTCGTCTCACTGTGAATAAGGTTTCCCAGACAGACAAGAATGTTGTTTGTTTTCCTGGCAGTGTTTGCCTCTGCTTTCCTGACAGTTTTCATAACAGCAAGGCGTTGTGCGATTCAACTAAATTACCAAGCTGAGATGGTAAAGGTTTCAGGCACCTCAGACTGAGTGGAAAATAGGTTCACGAAGTCAACCAAAGGTTCAAATCTCAGCAGGAAGAGCACTAGAAACGGGCACTGTTCTGACCCGAGCACTTTTCAATACATGTTCAAATTATATAATCTGTTCTGAGCAGCCTGGCACTTAGTAATAAACACAGAGCTACATATATAGTACTAGACTGCAGTGCATGTTGCAGAGGCTTTAAAACTGTGTTTATAATTACCACTTCATAAAGAATCATGGTATTCTGACCACTGTACGACTGGACTAATCAGGTGAACTTAATAAAGGCAGGGCAGAATTCTAAAACAAATTCATAATAAAAATGTTAGTAACATCCTGCTCGAATTAAACATGACTTTTACTAACCTTGTGTGATTGTGCAACTCTTTCGCACCATGTTCTGAACATCAAAAGCCTGCAAAAAAAGTGTACGACTTGGTGAGTCTCAAAAACAAATAATAAATATATACGAACCTTTACGGTCAGACAAACCTCACTCATTACTGAAGGCCTAATAGACGCTTACCATGTTGGTGCAGTTCTGCGGGACGTGGCAGGCGCTTGCACAGCCATAGCGGAGGGTTTCCTCCTTGACTCTCATGCAGCTGGTAGTGGTTTGGGAAATATTGACAGGGGATATCCTGATTTCCTTCTCCATCAGGCTGTCACCAGAAAGGGCCTCTGGCTGGGCTTGCTCTGCTGTGTCTCCAATCCTGGTTTCTTTGGAACGAGCAGCACAGCCCTGGAAGTCTAACTCAGTGCACTCCACCGGAACATGCTGTCTTCTCCCCTCCTGCTCCAATGCACAGTATCCATTCAGTGATGTTGCCTCTTGGGGCTGCCCCAGGGAGGACTCCGCACTGTTCCTGGAGCTGGAGGAGCTCCAGGACGAGCAGGTGCTGCAGGTGGAGTCTCTGATCAGCGGTTGGGTTTCTGATAAGCTGCTCACACACTGGGGCTTGGGCTCCACTGTCTTGGCAGGATTCCCTGGGAATGTGCATGCCTCCATGCAGGACCTCAGACTGGCAGGGTTGTTGTCCACAGGCTGGCCTGTCAGGGTTTTCACAGGTTCAAAGCAAACTAGTATTAAGAATATTAAACACTTACATGCAGATCTGTTATAGTCAAGCGGTAGGCATCGCGTAATGAATTCAATACACACAGCAGACTCCCTTATCTTTAGCTGCCAGGTTTGCACCTGTCTAGTCAGATGACCCACCTATGGGCTCCACTGTTTCCTGGACAACAGGGCTGAGCTCCCCAGCTGCATTCTGCATCAGGGTCTCTCTGGGTTCATCAGTAGCAACAGCTTCACCGCGCTCACTCCAGTCAGCACTGCAGGACCTCAGAAACGCTGCCAAGAGCAAACAAACAAATTAGAACGGACTAATGAAGTCCTACTGCCTCCTACTTTCTCCTTTATCAACGCATACGTTTCTGGTTGCTGTCAGATATGCAATTGAATAAGATATAAGTGTTCTTTTTTAAATTAAAAACAAGTTACTGGTGATCTGCTGTTTAAGCAATTTTTTTAGACATACCTTGAACACAGCTCCCAAATGAGGTGCATCTACAGTACAGAAATGACAGAATCATCAAAGCAATCGCCACGGTAACAAGAGCACTGCAAACAACAGCAGCTGCGGCAGTGTCAGCAGGGGGTGCTGCCGAACCCGAAACCTTCATGATCTGAACTCTTGTACTGCCTGCAAAGCAAGCAAACAACATTGCAATGGGGCAGATAATACGAGGGGAATAAGAACAGTCTGCATCAGCTACTGTAGCCTACATCTTGGAGTTGGCGAACAATTTCTATATAAATGTGTTCTTACACTGAAGTTCGCTGGGAGGAGTCTGACCAGTACAGGGGATGCATTGCACATCCTGCTGTCCACCAATCCTCGCTTTACTGTAAAACCTGAAAAGAAGCAAAAAGAAAAGAAATAAAACAATAAGATCTGACATTAGTATCTCTCTTTTCAAGCCACATCCACTGTTTCGTAACTTCAAACAAAAGCCAGATAAGAATCCAGATCAGAACGTTTTAACAAACCACAGAATGTTAACATGCTGATTCTCATCATGACTTGGAATTGTTATGTAATATACCTTGATATTTTAACATAAAATCTTGGTGTAAAGTTACTGAGTACATAAAAGTTCTTAGATTTTGCAGGTTATTGCAACTTGTTCTTTCTGTAAATCTGCAGGCTAATTTCAAAGTAGCAGACCCTCACCCTGGCAGGCATTCTCCACACACAGCGTTCCTCTGGGCTGTGCAGTTGGATATCTGCAGTCTGGAAATGAGCTTGCAGGACTGGCAGCGCTTACAGCTCTGGTGTCCCCACTCATCCTTATAGAAGCAGGGGCTGCAGCTCACGCAGTGCGCATCGCCTCCACTCCCAAAACCACACTCCTGCAGGGAAGGGAAAGGACAGGTGGTCAGGAACCGTGCTCTGTCCTTTTCCTGTGACACAAGAAATGTATTTCATCTCTTTGCTTTGATCTCCTTCTGAGCATTGTGATCCACACATCCCAACTAGCAGTGCTGATGGTGCAGAGTGTACATGTGTGCCCCAGGTCCAGGACTACTCTCATAGGAGGGCAATTCAGTTCATTCTTTTAGTCTTTTTGTCTGTCGTACTAAAAAAGTGACACGTTTCTGTTATTAATAAAACTCAGAGAACAGGGTACCATTAACACAACAAACAGGGTTTCACATATCTAGTGTGCATTAAAGTTTAAGGCATGCACATCTATTACAGTTTCTATACTGCAGTAAACTGTGGTAAAACCCCATCAAAGTTTAGTAAAGTGTTAGAAAAAAAAGTATAGTGAAAGCACGGTACAGCATGGTAAAAAATAAAAACATCTTTTCCTAATACTGTAGGCAATGTGGGAAAGGCTTGGTAAACTGTGAACTCACAGTGGTAATCTTACATCTGAATTCAAGTTTAATTACAGCATCCTTTAAAGTGTGCTGTCTTGCAATCAATTCCAGGTACACACTGTACAGTATACTATTCATCTCCTCTTCTGTTGTGTTCATTTGTAAAGTTTGGGGTTGCAATAGAGTGGAATGTCATCAATACAATATAATATTTACCAAACAATATATTCTAGGTTACCCGAAGGAAACAAAATCTATTTATCCTATCAGAAAGAGGAATTAGGGTGGGATTTGAGTGAGTGTTTTATTAAGTTTAATGGAGTTGACAAAGTTAGCCCCAGCAACTACATGAAGCGCAGCACAGCACTGGCTATAGTTTACTCTCTCAGGATTGTAATCTGGCTGTTCCAGCGGTTCGAACGCCCGGAGATGTGGAATTGTTTCCATCACAGTATGAAGATGGAATCTGATCATCTCTCCTTCTCTGGTTTTAAAGACAGTGTTTGGGAATTACTTAGATGCTCCTGCCAATGCTTCTCCTCCAGTCCACCTTAACACATAGATACATGTCTTACTGATACTGGTGTGAGATCTCTGTATGCTGCTCATTAACGTTGAACCGCATGTGTTTTTATTGTGTGGTTTGTACACTGTAATTGTCCTTTGTATTGTCTAACAGGACCCCCTTGCAAATGAAGCATTGGTCTCAATGGGTAAATCTCCTGGTTAAATAAATAAACAAATAAATAAAAAACAGAAACCAGGTCCAGTGGGCACGGGGCAGGACAGCCAAGTTGTTTTTAATATTGCTGTTAATGTGGATTCACTGGTATCCTTTAAGACCTGACTTGACACAGTTTTGAGATCAACCAGCTACTAGGAGCAGGATGAGCATTGATGAGCCATTGGTAAGTTGTTGTTATTATGTAAATAACATGAGACTACAAATATTACACAGGACAAACAGGGCAGTCCTACAGACTCACCTGTGAGAGCTCCAGGCCAGGTGGGCACTGCTTGCATGGAGTGCAATTGCCCCTGTTATTGTAGAACTCATTTTCTAAACAGTCCATAGCGTTAGCCGGATCTCCAGGGAGCTTGAAATCAAGCAGAAATAGTGATTCCATCGGGAAACTCATGCAATAGACTGTTTATTATAACAGACTATACAACACTATCTCAATATGCATTCGGCCTCGCCTTTCGATGTGCCTTTTCTCATAGCTTGCAGATAAGTGGAGAGGCTGGCCATAGAGAAGCCATGGGCAGGGGGAAGGGGTGTATAACTGCAGGATAACTGCCCTCTTCTGTTAGACCAAGCTACAAAAAAAGCAGATGGATATATATATATATATATATATATATATATATATAATATATATATATATATATATATATATATATATATATATACACCTTACAATATATATTAAAAAAAATTTCGCAAAAGAAAAAAAAAAAAAAAAAAAAAATTGGCGGGTTAAGTGCTACTATTGTTGGGGCACAGTACTTCGTTACAGTGTAAAAAAAAAAGTAAATTGAATGTAATTGGATTGTTGTTTAATTAGATTCAATACTGAAGGGGTGCAGTGTCTACAATGACCATTACTCTTGAAGGAAAAGAAGAAGAAACACAGACCGGTGAGTAATCGTCATATTTCGTACCACAACCACACCCCCATGTCTAATTTCACTTTTGAAGACCGACTCCTGAGTTTTTCAATAAAACCGGTGCTGTGCCTTCATTCATTCCTTCATTTGCACAGTGTTCATCGTTTAGTGTTGTATTTTAAACCCATGAATATCTATTAATATCCCACCCTTCGCTGTAATCCTGCTGTGCGGTGCATGCCCCGACTTGCCCTGCCTAGTGTACAGCATCCCAACACATGCTTTGAGAAAATACTTTCAATGCGTTTCTAATGTCTAATGCACCACATAAAGTAAGATATTTTTTCGAAAACAGATCATAAAATCTGCTTAAATGTCACAATCGACAAGTTAAAATGTGTTTTAACGTTAATTCTGATATTTGTCATAGGTGATGTTTTCAGTGACTTTTAGAAAACAGCAAACAAACAATACCATTCAGGGATCAGTAAGTTAAGTATTAAAGAAAGACATCTTAAACAACACCCTCCCCCTCCCCTCCAACTTGGATACAAACAGTAACAATGTATAAATGTATTTGGTCATTACCTGTCTGTCACTGCACGCTGATTTCTTATTTTGCTCGGCTGACAATGCATCGAGAAATACTGAGGCGTGAGTCAGTAAATCATATCGCTTAGGTTAGTACGGGGTCTCTGGTTGATGTAATACCATGCAATTTCAGTGCAATCCTTTCCATGCTGGATTTGACGCGAGTGTTCAGCCTGAGCAAGCCACACAGCACCTCAAGACGTGATTGGTTTATACCTAACGGGGGCGTGGTAAACTAAGCGGATTGTTGCTGCCTTGAAAGACACGCAGAAAGAAGCACTCAAGACGAGGGCTGGTAACGTGAATCTTTAAGCGCTGGATTGGAATGCAGTGGTTAAATAGAGCTTGGATTTAATAATCTAAACTCTGAGCAGACCAGCCTTATTGTTTCGTAGTCAGGGACACCGGGAAGCAGCGATTTTCAAAGCAGCAGGTGTCCTTGGCACTTGGCACATTAACTATCCTGTACATGTTGAAAATATATATTTTGTAAGGATTTACAATCATATTACCTGTCACAGTTTTGCTTGTTGCCTGTAATGTAATGCATACACATTGTAGGATGAATTGCTTCATTCTGATGTCATACCCCCTGCCAAGTTGCTATTTAAGTCTGGTTAATGTACCGGGATCAAGTTGGGTGCAGCTTGATCCCCTGGCGTGAATGCAAGTCATATGCTGCTTGATAGAGTTGAGCCTCAAAAGATCTCCTGAGCCCAGAACCACTTTTTCTGCAATCACAGACGACTAGCAAAAATCGACAAGAGCTGATAGAATACATGGGGTGCCACCACTAGTGCCTACTATCTACAGGGCAGAGGGTGGAGGAACATGGTATTGATGCATCTCAGAATCTCATCAACCTCCCTGTTCGATCGCACGTCTCACCTCTGAGTAGCACAGTAACTGGACATTAACGGTGTGCTTTCTTAAAATAAATAAATAAATAAATAAAAAATCAGAACTACATATGTGATGTTAAACCCTTGTCGCAGCTTCATTGTGTGGTTTCGTTATTGTGTGCATCTGGGGGTGTCTGTACGTGCGGGATTGTGTGACTGGGTGTGTGCACATGCAGAACATCCATTGAGAAGACCTGATATTCAAGATTTACAAGCAAATATACGGTAAATTCAGAGCTGGTTTCTGTCACAGAACAAAGCATACATGAGCAACTGCAGTGTGATCTG
Source organism: Polyodon spathula (assembly GCF_017654505.1). NCBI lineage: Eukaryota > Metazoa > Chordata > Actinopteri > Acipenseriformes > Polyodontidae > Polyodon > Polyodon spathula. The sequence goes on along the minus strand of NC_054553.1, from coordinate 1,980,351 downwards.
TATCCAGAAGGAAGCACTAGAGACTCAGTGAAATCACTCGTTTGTGCTAGTTTTGTGAATTGTGTGAGGGATTTTTTTTTTATTAAGCTCTTACTCCCATAAAATTATTTTGAATGGCCTTTTTTAGACGCTGAATACATTTTTAGCAGAATACATCTAACTTTATTTATTTATTTATTTATTTACTACAGACAGAAAGCCAGAGACAGAAGTCTTCAAATGGATAGAGTTAGGCTAACTACTTTGAAAAAAAAGGTCTATATTTATTGTATTGTTTTGCTCCATATGATTTACTATGTGACTCTCAAAGCTATTTATTCCAGTTCGTCATTAGCACTTTTTTCTTCAGAAAGTAGAAACACACCCGATAAAGTTACCAAACCAGCAATGAATAAGTAAGACTTTTAATTCAGGTGCTTGAATGAAGTATTAAGCCATTACTTATTAGTTTTAGACATTTAATTTGTGTTTTCCAAAAAAATAAAAAAAAATAAAAAATGCAATAAAAAAATGCTAATGGCAGTTTAAAATAAATGGTTTTGAGACTCTAGCCCTGTTTTATTATAATTACTTCAACTAGCTTAATTGTTGAATTTGTATTGAACTGCACAATCTTCTGTTTTTCAGACACATCTTTCACTGAAAGTGTTATTATGGGAATCGACCATTGTTATCATTTTGAATGTGGGCCAAGCAGATGTTGTTGTCCTGTGACAGGTCAAAACAGAAATCTGAAAACACAAAAAGGATTGATAGTAACACACAATGAGGTCTGGTATGCATTCACATTTCTGTTTTGCCACATTAGAATATTTACCTTGGAATAATGCATCATTACAATATCGACAAATAGCAAGTAAACTAGTCTCTAAATTCCTGCCACAGAAATAGTCAATGGCATTTCTGCAGATTCTGTGTGTTAAAGTTTGTGTGTTGAAGCATACCTTGTATTCTTGTATTTATACTGTCCTGTATATTCTGGCAGTCTCCTGTGTAACAGACATTTTTTTCCATTGCAAAACTTTGCTTATCATCAATGGAACCTTATTTATTTATTTATTTTAACCTAGTACACCATTGTTTTTTTTTTATAATCTGGAAATTCTGCACCTAGCACTCCCCTTCATTATTTCTCCTGACAAGTCCCTGCAAGAACTTTGATCTTCTTTCATCTACCATTTAATAGAGCGTCGTTTGCTTTGAATTATTAGTACAAAGTTCACAGCCTGGTCTCAGTGAACTAATGTGTCTGTATATGGTTACCATATTACTCCAGCTTGGGACAGTTCAGGCTTTTCAAGTTACATCACAATGCATTCTGGTACATCTTACCTGTTTCAAGTACCTTTCACAGCAGGACTACACTTACCAGCATGCATTGGTGTGGGAGTTGAGACGCTCGAACCGTCCCAAGATGTCCTGGTGTCCATGGAGTCATGTGGTAACCCTAGGTCTGTAAATAGTTTCCCTTTCAGTTCAGCGTTCTTATTCCTAATCTCCAGCTGTAGCTAACAATGTTGCTTTCAAACAGTCTGTAAGGTGAACACTGTCATAGCCCATTCATGCATATCAGTTGGTAATGATGATGTTAATAGACTTCAGCAGTTCTCCTTTTGGGAACCCCTTTCTTTTTGTGGTGAGTCATTTTGTTCCCCTGGGTACCTGCTTTGCCAGAGCTTCTGGTTAACTCTGAGTAAACCATGCAACATTTTAAATAATACAACTAACTGCAAGCAAGCCTTCTTGCACACAGCACCACAGGAGGAAACTCCTGCAATTCCATACAGAGCTTCTCCCAAGACAAAAACAGTTGGTCATGCTTCATTGTGTTGCGAGGTATCGGAGAGAAACAGAACGCAGAGTATTACGCTATGAAATACTTGGCTGGCAAAATAGAGAGAGTATACATTGTCTACTAACAATGTGCAGCTTTTGGCAAAAGTTCAGCTGCAAAAGAAAAAGATAAAAAATGCATTTCGGTTTCCCGTGTTTTTTGTCCCTCCAAAACCAACTATATCAGTTATGTAGAATTTTTTTAAGGCATTGATGCCAACTAACATTCTTAAGCATCTGTGTTGTGTTCGTTCTACAGTACACCCGGGAACATTATTATTTAGTCCTTTTCTAATGTACAACCTCTCAGTAAAAGCAAAGACAAATAAACAAAAGGGTCAGGATGATGATGGCACTGTAGTTGTTTTAATATACTATATGTCATTATTGAAAGCCTACAATTTGAATGTGTTTTTTAAATAAATAAATAGTTCTGCTCTTTCTCCCAGTTGTTTGTTCTTTCAGAATTGAACTCTGTTATGGTGGGAGCTGCCCTATTGAAGGCCATGAAATGCTGCCAGATCACTGCCAGACACACTGCAATGTTTCAGATAAGACTGGGACACAAATATTTAACACCTGCAGCCAAAGAAACATGTGGACTTTTAAAAAATACACAGTTCACCCCAATATATCTCCATGTCTGGTTTTACGCAGTGAGAAGCTAGGCTTGCAGCAACATTGCCTTTTGTTTGACTAAATTTAAAAGAATTATAGAAAATCTTTTTTCACAGCATGGGAGGTGTATCCAGCAAACAGAAGACCTCTGTACCACAATTCCAGTAGCCTAACCTGCCAGTAACTATCAGAGGTCTGTGTGATGAAAATGAGAAACACATTCTCTTGGATATTCATTCACACAGTGCACATCTTTTCAAGGGCAGATTCAAGTATACAAAAGCATATGTTTTATATATATATATATTTTTTTATTTTGCAGTAAAAAGCATAAACACATATATTTATTTAATATTTATAGTCAAATGAAAATGACATTTAAATGTATTAAGATCATACTTTTAAGAGCTGACTTGCTTCCAAGCAATGATGGTTTCATAGGCGCCAAGCATAAAGGCTGAGATTTGTTAGAAATATGTCTTTATTACAATTTGACAAATACTGCAGACTTTGAAGTCGTTATTAATTACAGGAAGTAAACTCCATTTTGGGCTTCTGGTTGCAGGTGTTTTTTCTGAAGCAGAATCTGAAATCCAGCACTGCAAAAGTATAATTCTGCATCCGGTAAGGAAACCACAAAAGTTGTGTTTTTCAGATAAATAACAGTAAAGGGCAGTGGATTGGTGTTTTAATATAGACTCTGCATAAGTCCTTGTTAATGCCAGCACTAGCATTAGACTGATCCTTGTGGTTAAGACAAGGCAATGGCACAGCCAAACAGGTGTGACTCCCTTGGCTCCACTAGGTACTATATTTTAATTTATAGGCATTCTGTGCCCTGCAGCTATGGAACATTGGCAATGCTCAATAGGGTTCTCAACAGTTGGCTACTATATGCTTCCATGATGCTTCAAAGACTTATTCTTAATTGTAGGCTTCAGAACTTTCATACAATGCTCCAGGGGTGGTAATGAGACTCTTTTATAGCAGTTTGATCCATTTTTACTATGTCTTTAGTTAGACACTTCTGAGTTTGTTACCTATACATTGAGGCTAATCAAACTCATAGTAAAACCTGGAATGGGCAGAACTGCTAAGCAATATGAGTCTTATTTCCATCACTGCATTCATTAAACTGCAGGTCCGTTACTGGGTAATATTGGACCTGAAAATGAAAAGTAAAGCGACGCACCTTGTTATCTACATAATGGATAATGCTCTTAAATATAAAGCCACTCCCCCAAACAGCCCATGAGGAAAAAAAAAAAAAATGTAATGGTTTTACACAAAGCTATGGATAGAGAACCACATACTCTGTGTCCCAGCAGGGAGGCGCCGTTCATCTCAGGTTATACATTTACACCATGTCGGTGTCACTCTTCTGTAATAAAAACACAATTTTAGAAGAAGAAGAAGAAGAAGAAGAAGAAGAAGAAGAAGAAGAAGAAGAAGAAGAAGAAGAAGAAGAAGAAGAAGAAGAACCACCACTAACAGGAAAATAAAAATTACAGGAGCTGATTTTCAAGCAATGTTGAGATGCCGAGAGTATCCATAAAGATCAGTTGTACAACAGAAAGCAGAACGAATATTTCTGGCACACATAAATTGAAGTCTAAACATCCAGAAGATCCAAGATTATTCAGGTTTTGTGCCACCAGCTGTGCTGTTTCCTTTATATTTGTTCTGTCTTCTCAATAGTTCAAGTGTTTGCAGTTTTGGGAGAACTCTCTTTCACCTTTCAGCTCCCAAAAACGTGGAACTCTTTCACTTCTAGTATGAAGATGGAATTTGACAGTCTCTCCTTTTCTGGCTGTAATGATTGCATTTGAGAATTGCTTAGAGCCTCTTGCCATTGTTTTTCCTTTAATCCACATTAACATATAGATCATGTGTCTTATTTATATTGGTATCTTTGTCGGCTGCTGACTAAGTTTGAAGCACACATGTAGTTATTGTGTTGCTTGTATTTGTAATTGTTTTATCGTCTAACAAGACCCCTTTGTAAATTAGACCCTGACCTCAATGGGTAAATCTTCTGTATAAATAAATGAAAAACAACACCACAGTCAAGCATTTATACATACAGGTTCAAATAATTTACCTTCCTTGAAAGCCTCTTTTGATGCAGCTTGGAACAGTTTCTGAAACGTGGCATCGTCATTTTTAAGTGGTGGATGGCAGACAGTTACAGTTAATATTTAATTTGTGGTTGTTAACATTCTGGCAAAAACAGTGCCCTTTTGCTACTGTAACATAAAAAAGGGTCTGGCTTTTTTAAGGGAGGACTTGGTACTGTTTCACAGCACAGTGCTCATAAACACTGTCCGGGTATGGTGCCAATAACCAACCTGCATTGCAGGGCATAATACACATCCATCACTATGCATTTCACACTGAGGCTAAATGGAAAGGTCTCATTATTTAAAGTTAGACATTTATTTATTTATTTCAGTTTGACTTTGATATTTAAAACACTTTATTGAACTTGCAAACTCAATTGGAAGGATATCCTGTACACTAACAGTACACATTTTGTAAAAAACAAAACAAAAAACAAATAAAAACATGGGGAGCTGCTTAGATAGATACAGCGGAGGATTACATGGGCCTGACACGAGTCAAGCATGATCTACATCGATATTATAAATTGCAAAGCAAGCAATGGATAAAAAAAACTGTGGTGCTTTACGATCACAGTATGGAATTTTCTCATGCCAGCTCTATTAACTTGATCATGTTGTTTGGAAATGACAGAGCATATGGATACCATCAGGACTGAGGACACATGTTTGGCGAATGAAATGAAATGCTTTGGTGTCTAAATCATATAAATAGTCCTTTGTATGGGTTTTGTTGGTTATGAATTAAATTGTACCAAATATACCCATCATGACATTAGC